>NC_084574.2:22415000-22682500 GCF_033978685.3 Nerophis lumbriciformis
CAATATTGATCTGAATATGTCGTGTATCTCATCACGAGAAAGAAAATGTATTTATTGCTGATGGGACTTTCCACCAGTTGCTTCTCTAATGAGCAATAACACTTAGAGCCTCAGTGTCAGCCTGGGGGAACCATGCTGTTTTCAGCAAGTTGATTCATCAGCACTTATAATGTTATGGAGGAATATCTTCATGTCCAGCAGAGATAATTAAATAGGCTGCTCAGGGACTTGAACAGTAAGGAAGTTCTTGAAACACTGTTGTGTAATTAAAGGCTCTTTTTTTATCTGCTGTGATTAATTAAGTGCTCGAGCATTTGCAATACCTTCCCCACTTTGAAAATTTAGTACAATAACGTGGAAGAGTTTTTACACTGGTGTTTTTTTTTTCATCTATTTTTATTCCGCTCTGTTTTGGAGGCTCGATTACTTCAGCATTTCTCGATCCGTTGAAACCATCCAATATGTTTATTCAGCCTATGATGGCTCGCTGTTGACAAGTTGTTTTTGTTTTTTAACTCCCACATTTTCCATAATTCCACATTTTACATGACAGTTCCAAGGAAAATGAATGAAAAAGTCCCACGTTTGTCACAATTCTCTACTAATTCCAACTAACAATGTTCCACATTTCAAAAAGTTCCACATTTATATTACTAGAAATTGCCTCTGATCTTAAAAATCATTACGACTTCAACATTTCTCAAACTTTTCAAAATGTTCTTTCCCATTCCGGACACAATGGCTACGTATTGGAACATTTTAAAAATCCTAATTTCTGTTACGTATTTTCATTGAAAATTACATTTCTGAAACAACTAAAACTTTCAGGCTAACTGTCTTTCATATCTCCAAAATCCTTACCGTATTTTCCGGACTATAAGGCACACTTAAAATGATTTAATTTTCTCAAAAATCGACAGTGCGCCTTATAGCCCAGTGCGCCTAATGTACGGCATAGTTCTGGTTGTGCTTACTGACCTCGAAGCAATTTTATTTTGTACATGGTGTAATTATAAGTGTGACCAGTAGATATCAGTCACACATAAGATACGATAAGTGTGACCAGTAGATGGCAGTCACACATAAGAGATACGCATAGACTGCAATATGATGGCAGTAAACAACACCAAAACTTTAAATGTTCCATTGAGAATAAAGAACATTACACACGGCACTCAAAAATCTGTCAACATGTTTTTAGTACGACTTTGGTAAGCTTTGAAGCCGCACCGCTTGATGGATTGTACTGTGCTTCAACATAGAAGTATTATTATGGTGTGTGTATAAGGTAAGACATATTATCTGGCGTTTTGTTTCGCAATATTATGCAAAAGCAACTTTTCTTACCTTCTTGTACCTGCTAATCTGTGTTTGGGATCTGCATAAATCCTGAAAAATTGTGCGCATCCGCCTTTGTAGTCCGTTAATTGATTTACGTGGACCCCGACTTAAACAAGTTGAAAAACTTATTCGGGTGTTACCATTTAGTGGTCAATTGTACGGAATATGTACTGAACTGTGCAATCTACTAATAAAAGTTTCAATCAATCAATCAATCAATCAATCAAAACCGTAGTCGATAAGCTTCTTCTTTTTCTCTATCTTCTTGTTATGGGACATTCATCTTCTGCTGTTGTCATTTCTAATATATAGTAGTGTAAAGTTCTTACTTATATCTGTCAGTAAACTCGCCATGAAAGCGCTAAAACATACCGTTGAAGTGAGTCTACATTATTCACCCAAGTAACTTTAGTTATTAGAGAGTTCCGGTCGGACGGTTTTTCACGAGACACATTTCCGGTGGATGAGGAGATGCTGCTTCGTTATTGATTGAAGTAAAGTCTGAATGTCATTAAAACAGTTAGCTCCATCTTTTGACACTTCTTCCCTTCCCGTCCTTGCACGCTAGACCGCTACAACAAAGATGACGGGGAGAAGACACTGCCGAAAGTGAGCCACGTAAATAAGACCGCCCACAAAACGGCGCATCTAGAAGCGACTGTCAGAAAGCGGCTTGAAGATGATATGTAAAACATAATCTATGCAACATTTTGACCAAAGAACCACCATTACATGTTATGTAGACCACAAGGAAGTCTTTTACATTTAGAAAAAAGTCATAATAATACGACTCCTTTAAAGGCCTACTGAAATGCGATTTTCTTATTTAAACGGGGATAGCAGGTCCATTCTATGTGTCATACTTGATCATTTCGCGATATTGCCATATTTTTGCTGAAATGATTTAGTAGAGAACATCGACGATAAAGTTCACAACTTTTGGTCGCTGATAAAAAAGCCTTGCCTGTACCGGAAGTAGCAGACGAGTAGCGTGACGTCACAGGTTGTGGAGCTCCTCACATCTGCACATTGTTTACAATCATGGCCACCAGCAGCGAGAGCGATTCGGACCGAGAAAGCGACGATTTCCCCATTAATTTGAGCGAGGATGAAAGATCGTGGATGAGGAAAGTGAGAGTGAAGGACTAGAGGGCAGTGGGAGCGATTCAGATAGGGAAGATGCTGTGAGAGGCGGGTGGGACCTGATATTCAGCTGGGAATGACTAAAACAGTAAATAAACACATAACATATATATACTCTATTAGCCACAACACAACCAGGCTTATATTTAATATGCCACAAATTAATCCCGCATAACAAACACCTCCCCACTCCCGTCCATATGACCCGCCAATACAACTCAAACACCTGCACAACACACTCAATCCCACAGCCCAAAGTAACGTTCACCTCCCCAAAGTTCATACAGCACATATATTTCCCCAAAGTCCCCAAAGTTACGTACGTGACATGCACATAGCGGCACACACTGACGGGCAAGCGATCAAATGTTTGGAAGCCGCAGCTGTAAGCGTACTCACGGTACCGCGTCTGCGCATCCAACTCAAAGTCCTCCTGGTAAGAGTCTCTGTTGTCCCAGTTCTCCACAGGCCAATGGTAAAGCTTGACTGTCATCTTCCGGGAATGTAAACAATGAAACACCGGCTGTGTTTGTGTTGCTGCAGTCGGCCGCAATACACCGCTTCCGACCTACAGCTTTCTTCTTCGCTGTCTCCATTGTTCATTGAACAAATTGCAAAAGATTCACCAACACAGATGTCCAGAATACTGTGGAATTTTGCGATGAAAACAGACGACTTAATAGCTGGCCACCATGCTGTCCCAAAATGTCCTCCACAACCCGTGACGTCACGCGCTGATGTCATCGTACCGAGACGTTTTCAGCAGGATTTTTCGCGCAAAATTTAAAATTGCACTTTAGTAAGCAAACCCGGCCGTATTGGCATGTGTTGCAATGTTTAGATTTCATCATTGATATATAAACTATCAGACTGCGTGGTCGGTTGTAGTGGGTTTCAGTACGCCTTTAATGCGCCCTATATTTCGGTGCGCCTTATGTATAAAAAAAGACCTGAATAGACCCGCTCTTCGGCAGTGCGCTCACTTTGCTGCATAAAACCACATTTCTCGAAAAATAGGGCGGTTTCCTGACTGATTCAAACCGAAGTCCAAAAATATTCAACTTATTCAAAACAACTTATTCCTTTCTTTCCAACCCATTCAAACCATGCCAGCATCAAAACACACAGGCTAACAATTTTCCACATCCTCAAAGCCCCACTTTTCTCCTAATTCCGCTGTTTCCATACAATTTTCAGTTCAGCCATTGCTCTTCTGCATTTATACGCAATTTCTGAACAAATTGCCTTCTCTGGTTCGACACTTTTGTGTATGTGCATCAGTTGTTAGGATGCAAAATAAAAAGACATGGCCGTGCCTTTTCTCGCGGGCTCTCTTGATTTCTCACACACATCCAAACACTTCCAAAAAGTGTCAGAAAGCAAGTGATAGTGTGGCTGACCTCAGCATATGGCTAATTTCATCTTTTCTCATCTCTTGCTTCAATACAAACCCGCATGTTCTCACGTTGCCTCGCCTGTCCTTGCCAGCTATTTCCAGCGTCATATTGCTTTCACTAAATGTGCTTATGACACTAACAATGGCGCTATGACCGCGTGTGCGTGCCTGTGTTTGAAATACATCTGCGGAATAATCAAATGTGGGTGAACTTTAGTGTGATGAAAATACACTGCAGTTTACAAAAAAAATATTTGGAATTAATACTGTCAAGAATTAAATACTTTTGCTTTGTAAACAAATCTTCCCACCTACCTAGGGATGTCCGATAATGGCTTTTTGCCGATATCCGATATTGTCCAACTCTTTAATTACCAATACCGATATCAACCGATATATGCAGTCGTGGAATTAACACATTATTATGCCTACTTTGGACAACCAGGTACGGTGAAGATAAGGTACTTTTTAAAAAAATTTATAAAATAAAATAAGATAAATTAAAAATATTTTCTTGAATAAAAAATAAAGTAAAACAATATAAAAAGAGTTACATAGAAACTAGTAATTAATGAAAATGAGTCAAATTAACTGTTAAAGGTTAGTACTATTAGTGGACCAGCAGCACGCACAATCATGTGTGCTTACGGACTGTATCCCTTGCAGACTGTATTGATATACATTGATATATAATGTAGGAACCAGAATATTAATAGCAGAAAGAAACAACCCTTTTGTGTGAATGAGTGTAAATGGGGGAGGGAGGTTTTTTGGGTTGGTGCACTAATTGTAAGTGTATCTTGTGTTTTTTTATGTTGATTTAATTAAAAAAAACAAAAAAACAAACAAAAACAAAAAAAACGATACCGATACTAAAAAAAAACGATACCGATAATTTCCGATATTACATTTTAACGCATATATTATCGGACATCTCCACACCTACCGTGTTTTCCGGACCATAGGGCGCACCGGATTATAAGGCGCACTGCCGATGAATGGTCTATTTTTTTTTTTTTTTTCATGTATAAGGCGCACCGGATTACAGGGCACATTAAAGGAGTCATATTATTATGACTTTTTTCTAAATGTAAAACACTTCCTTGTGGTCTACATAACATGTAATGGTGGTTCTTTGGTCAAAATGTTGCATAGATTATGTTTTACAGATCATCTTCAAGCCGCTTTCTGACAGTCGCTTCCAAATGTGCCGTTTTGTGGACGGTCTTATTTACGTGACTCACCTTCGGCAGCGTCTTCTCCCCGTCATCTTTGTTGTAGCGGTGTAGCGTGCAAGGACAGGAGTGGAAGAAGTGTCAAAAGATGGCGCTAACTGTTTTAATGACATTCAGACTTTACTTCAATCAATAACGGAGCAGCATCTCCTCATCCGGAAACAACAACACCGGAAATGTGTCCGTGAAAAAAACGTCCGACCGGAACTCTCTAATAACTAAAGTTCCTTGGGTGAATAATGTAAACTCACTACACCGGTATGTTTTAGTGCTTTCATGGCGAGTTTACTGACAGATATAAGTAAGAACTTTACACTACTTTATATTAGAAATGGCAACAGCAGAGGATGAATGTCCCATAACAAGAAGATAGAGAAAAAGAAGAAGCTTATCGACTGCGGACAACAAAGGCAATTTTTCAGGATGTATGCAGATCCCAAATACAAATCAGCAGGTACCAGAAAGTAAGAAAAGTTGCTTTTGCATAATATTGCCAAACAAAACGCCCGATAATATGTCTTATCTTATACACACACCATAATAATACTTGTATGTTGAAGCACAGTACAATCCATCAAGAGGTGCGGCTTCATAGGTTACCAAAGTCCTACTAAAACATTTTGATTGATTTTTGAGCGCCGTGTGTAATGTTCTATATTTTCAATGGAACATATAAAATGTTCAGTTCAGTTCAGTTCAGTTTGAGTTTATTTCGAACATGCAAGTATACAACATGATACATCACAATCTCCAGTTTCTCTTTTCAACATGTTCGAAAAGGAGTAGGAAGAAGCAGAGCTTATTTAATCCTACCCCTTTTCTTTTACATAACAGTTGCTAAAACTTTTGTTCACTTCCTGTTCTCAATGTATTCACAATATACTCCATAAGTAATCACAATAAAATAAGTAAATAAATAATAATTGGTGAAGTAAGTTACATTTCATATGTTGAAATAAGTAAGATTATTTTGTGAGTGAAAGAATGAAAGAATGGATGAGTTAAATAAATTCAGAATGTTTATCATGGTTCTTCTTCTTTGTACTTTGTAAACACTTTAAGTTTGAAGAGTTTCTTGAAGTGGATCATATTAGTACATTGTTTGATTGCTTTGCTTAATCCATTCCATAATTTAATTCCACATACTGATATACTGAAGGTCTTAAGTGTTGTACGTGCATACAAATGTTTTAAATTACATTTCTCCCTAAGATTATATTTCTCCTCTTTTTTTGAGAAGAATTGTTGTATATTCTTGGGTAGCAGGTTATAGTTTGCTTTGTGTATAATTTTAGCTGTTTGCAAATTCACTATGTCGTAGAATTTCAGAATCTTTGATTCAATAAATAAAGGATTTGTGTGTTCTCTATATCCAACATTATGTATTATTCTAACTGATCTTTTTTGTAACACCGTTAATGAATGAAGTGTACTTTTGTAATTATTTCCCCATATTTCTGCACAATAACTCAGATATGGTAACACTAGTGAGCAGTAGAGAATATGAAGTGATTTTTTGTCTAGAACATGTTTTGCTTTATTCATTATTGACGTGTTTCTTGCTACTTTATGTTGTATATTTTTTACGTGAGATTTCCAGTTCAAATTATCATCAATCATTATACCTAGAAATGTGGTTTCATTTACTATTTCAATTTCTATTCCGTCTATTTGTATTTGTGTTTGACTTTCTCTTCTACTGTTACCAAATAGCATTATTTTAGTTTTACTGAGATTCAACGATAGTCTGTTTTTGTCAAACCATCTTTTTAATTTGTTAATTTCTTCTGTTATTATTTGTAGTATCTTCTGTGTGTTCTCTCCTGAACAAAATGCTGTTGTATCATCCGCAAATAATACTAACTTTAAATCTTTTGTAACTTTACAAATGTCATTTATATATAGATTGAATAATTTAGGTCCTAGTATTGATCCCTGAGGTACACCACAGGATATATTTAGCGTTGTAGAGGTGTGTTCGCCTACCTTCACGTATTGTTTCCTGTTCATTAGATAACTTCTTATCCAGTTTAAGACCAACCCTCTGATGCCATATCGTTCTTGTTTTTTGATTAAAATATTGTGATTAATTGTGTCAAATGCTTTAGTTAGATCCATAAAAACTGCTGCCGCACATTTTTTATTATCTATAGCATTGGTAATTTCTTCTGTAATTTCAATTAAAGCCATCGAAGTTGAAACATTAGCTCTGTATCCATATTGATTTTCTTCGAGTATTCTATTTTTATTTATGAAACTCTCTAATCTGTTATTGAACAGTTTTTCAATGATTTTAGAAAATTGTGGAAGTAAGGAAACAGGTCTATAGTTTGTAAATTGATGTTTGTCGCCAGTCTTGTAAATTGGTGCAACTTTAGCTATTTTCATTTTGTTTGGAAATATACCTGTTTGAAATGATAGGTTACTAATATACATTAATGGTCCTGAGATCTCTTCAATAACCTTTTTTATCGTTTCCATATCAATTTCATTACAATCAGTTGAAGTCTTGGATTTACATTTTTTCACGATTGTAACTATTTCCTCCTGTGTCACATTACTGAGGAACATGGAGTTGGAATTTCGCTCTATGGTATCATTATAGTCCTCAATTGAAACTGGGTCTGGAATAATTTCTTCCAATTTTGGTCCAATATTTACAAAATAATAATTGAAACTTTCAACTACTTCCTTTATGTTGTCATTTTTTTTATTTCCGTCTAAGAAGTATTGAGGGTAGTCCCTCTTAGTGCCATTTTTAATAATGCTATTGAGGATGCCCCATGTTGCTCTCATATTAGTTTTGTTCTTGTCCAATAATTCACTGTAATATTCTTTTCTACATAATCGTAGTATGTATGTTAACTTGTTTTTATACTTTTTGTACTTAATTTCTGCCTCTGTAGTTCTTTGTGCTATAAATTTCCTATATAGTGTATTCTTCTTCTTACAAGCATTTTTTAATCCTTTTGTCATCCATGGTTGATTATTCTTTCTCTGCTTATTACTGAGTTGTATCCATGGACAATGTTTGTTATAAAGTATTATGAACTTGTTTAAGAAATGTTCATATGCTTCATCAACCTCATTTTCATTGTACACATTGTCCCAATCTTGCTTTTGTAGCTCAATTTTGAAAGCAATCATCCTCTTCTCTGTGCACAGTCTTCGAAATGTCCTTTTGTCTTCCATGTTCTTCTTGTAGTTTCCATGATATATTGTAAAAACTGGCAGATGATCACTAACATCGGTTATAAGTAGACCACTTGTAGTGTTATTATCAAAATCATTGGTAAAAATATTGTCAATAAGCGTGGCACAGTGTCCTGTAATTCTGCTTGGCTTTGTGATTTTAGGATATAAACTGATGCTGTACATTGTATCAATGAAGTCATCAATAGACTTTTGCTTGATGTTGGTGTTGTTTGTTTGAGTCATATTACTATATCATAGCGCAGTCTACCGTATCTCTTATGTTTGACTGCCATCTACTGGTCACACTTATCATTACACCATGTGCCAAATAAAAAAGCTTCGAGGTCGGTATGCAAAATCAGAATTTATTCCGTACATTAGGCGCACTGTCGAGTTTTGAGGAAAAAAAAAAGATTTTAAGTGCGCCTTATAGTCTGGGAAGTACGGTAAATGGAACCACAAACATTTTTCTGAAACTGAAGTTACTCCCTTCTTTTTCATGTTATCGTCTCAATGAGCATCCTGCAGTGATTAGTGCATATGAATTTAAGTTGAAAAAAACCCCCCAAAAAACCTCTGCACCTCCCTGGTGCAAGCTCACACCCAAATGCAAGACTCTTATGATTCCATGCTTTGGCATTGTTTAATACAACTTCCGACATTGCAACCACATTTATGATCAGAAAAGAGGGAAATCATGATAGACCCCGTTTAGGAGACCAGGATTGAACCAGCAAGCTTTCAGCTGCCAGATGGCAACTCCACCACCCAAATTATGCCGCCTCCTGGGTGCACCTGTTGAGTGGGTTGTCCTGTTTGTCTCGCCAAAGCGTAATGGCAAATAACAAAAAAAAAAACATGATTTGCAATATCAACAAATCTATTGGTTTATGGACTAGAAAAATATTTTCATTTTTTAACATAGTCATTTGAATATGTTGTTAACCAGTAGGAGCCCACTAGATCATTTAATGTTATGTTTAGACACCAGTGTTAGTTACTGAAAACCAGTAACTAGTTACTTTATTTAAAAAGTAACTCAGTTACTGACTGAGTTACTTACACCAAAAAGTAATGTTACTGTGAAAAGTAACTATTTAGTTACTTTTTTTCTTTTCTTTTTTTTTTAAAGGCTCCCATTAATGCCCTTTTAGCCTTCATTTCAGTACTGTTATTGCACTGGAGAATAATACAATCTGTTGATCAACTTGACATGCATTTGCATCACTGAACTCTGCTAAGCACTGTTCTCTACATACAACACACAAAGACAAAGATATGTTTCAAAGGGCCAATTTGTTTCAGGCCAGAACAAATTGACAAAACTATTTTGAATAGCTGCAACATAACATACATAAGTAACCAACAGCATAATAACAACATAGCTGTAAACCTGGCTTCACCTAAGGAAGGCACACGTGACATACACAAAGCCTAACCAGGCAGATTTGAATTGTTGTTTTGGGCAGTAGACGGGATCTTGGATCCAAGACACAACTTACATTTAACTAAAATGTTCTTTTCTTTGTGCTCGACAAAAGAAAAGTAGTGAGAATATCTCCATGTTAAGAAACTCGACTGCAGCTCCGTTGTTAGTAAACATAGACACGCCCCCCCCCCCCCCCCCCCCCCCCCACCTCCTCCCCTCCCTTCCCCTACCCACACCCAGACACACACAGGGCACGCCTCCAGCTTGTGACACAGGAAGAATCAGAAGGACGACACCGCAGCGCTCCAATAAAACACACTCAGGTCTTCTGTTTCTCGCCGATACTACATAAAAAATAACGTAAAATAACGCAGTAACGCATCATGTAGTAACGGTAACTGAGTTACTGAATATAAAAAAATAACGCGTTAGATTACTAGTTACCGCCGAAACTAATGGCGTTACTTTGTAACGCGTTAGTCCCAACACTGTTAGACACACAGAGCAAGGTGAATAAAGAATCTGGAAAGGAATCAAGTACCGTATTTTCTGGACCATAGGTCGCACCGGATTATAAGGCGCACTGCCGATGAGCGGGTCTATTCAGGTCTTTTTTCGTACAAAAGGCGCACCGGATTATAGGGCGCATTAAAGAAGTTATATTATGAATTTTTTTTCTAAATGTAAAAGACTTCCTTGTGGTCTACATAACATGTAATGGTGGTTCTTTGGTCAAAATGTTGCATACATGATGTTTTACAGATCATCTTCAAGTTGCTTTCTGACAGTCTCTTCAGGATGCGCCGTTTTGTGGGCGGTCTTATTTACGTGACTCACCTTCGGCAGCGTCTTCTCCCCGTCATCTTTGTTGTAGCGGTGTAGCGTGCAAGGACGGGAGTGGAAGAAATGTCAAAAGATGGCGCTAACTGTTTTAATGACATTCAGACTTTACTTCAATCAATAACGGAGCAGCATCTCCTCATCCGGAAACAACAACAACACCGGAAATGTGTCCCGTGAAAAACCATCCGACCGGAACTCTCTAATAACTAAAGTTCCTTGAATGAATAATGTAGACTCACTACACCGGTATGTTTTAGCGCTTTCATGGTGAGTTTACTGACAGATATAAGTAAGAACTTTACACTACTATATATTAGAAATGGCAACAGTGGAGGATGAATGTCCCATAACAAGAAGATAGAGAAAAAGAAGAAGCTTATCGACTACGGTGTCCGCACAGACTACAAAGACGGATGCGCACAATTTTTCAGGACTTATACAGATCCCAAATACAGATCAGCAGATACCAGAAGGTAAGAAAAGTTGCTTTTGCATAATATTGCGAAACAAAACACCAGATAATATGTCTTACCTTATGCACACACCATAATAATACTCCTATGTTGAAGCACAGTACAATACATCAAGATTTTAAGTGGGCCTTATAGTCCGGAAAATACGGTACTCATATGATCTAGTTCAAGAAACGGTTCAAACTCAAAGTGTTTACAAAGTACAAAGAAGAAGAATCCTGATAAATATCTTAAACCTTATTGAAACATGAGATAATCGTATTCATCTTATTATGTGAACTACAATTTATTCAACTATTAATTGAGAACTTTAATATTTATGGATTTAAATTGTGTAACAATTGAGAACAGTAAGTAAACAGATTTGTTAGTAATTTGCAAGGAAGTGGAAAAGCTCTGCTTGTTCCTACTCCTTTTTGAACATGTTGTAACGAGAACATGGACAAATGTGCTGTATCATGTTTTAACTGTATGCATGTTTAAAATAAACTTAAACCATATTAGTGTTGTCCCGATACCAATATTTTGGTACAGGTACCGGTACCAAAATGTATTTTGGTACTTTTCAGTACTTTTCTAAATAAAGTGGACCACAAAAAAATTTCATTATTGGCTTTATTTTAACAAACAATCTTAGACATATGTTTCTTCTTGCAAGTTTGTCCTTAAATAAAATAGTGAACATACTAGACAACTTGTCTTGTATTAGTAAGTAAGCAAACAAAGGTTCCTAATTTAGCTGCTGACATATGCAGTAACATATTGTGTCATTTATCATTCTATTAATTTGTCAACAATATTAAGGACAAGTGGTAGAAAATGAATTATTAATCTACTTGTTCCTTTACTGTTAATATCTACTTAATTTCTCTTAAAATATAATAATCACGTATTCTTCTCTTGTTTCATACTTTACATTAGTTTTGGATGATACAGTGACAAATTAAGGTATCAATCCGATACCAAGTACCGTATTTTTCGGAGTATAAGTCGCACGGGAGTATAAGTCGCACCTGCCGAAAATGCATAATAAAGAAGGAAAAAAACATATATAAATCGCACTGGAGCCCAGCCAAACTATGAAAAAAACTGCGACTTATAGTCCGAAAAATACGGTAGTTACAGGATCATACATTGGTCATATACAAAGTCCTCATGTGTCCAGGGACACATTTCCTGACTTTATAAACATAATATTAATAAAAAATAAAGATTTTGTGATGCTAAAACATATCGATGTAATCATAGTAGTATTGACTAGATACACTCCTGTACTTGGTATCATTACAGTGGATGTTGGGTGTAGATCCACCAATGGGGTGGTATAGCTCGGTTGGTAGAGCGGCAATGCCAGCAACTTGAGGGTTGCAGGTTCGATCCCCGCTTCCGCCATCCTAGTCACTGCCGTTGTGTCCTTGGGCAAGACACTTTACCCACCTGCTCCTAGTGCCACCCACACTGCTTTAAATCTAACTTAGATATTGGGTTTCACTATGTAAAAGCGCTTTAAGTCACTAGAGAAAAGCGCTATATAAGTATAATTCACTTCACTTTATATTGTAGCGTCCCGGAAGAGTTGGTGCTGCAGGGAATTCTGGGAATTTGTTCTGCAGTGTTTATGTTGTGTTGCGCTGCAAATATTGTGTTTGTCATTGTTGTTTCGTGTGGTTTCACTCCATAGCACACGTTTATGACAGTGTTGGCGTTGTTCATACGGCCACCCTTAGTGTGACTTGTATGGCTGTTGACTAAGTATGTGATTCATTCACTTGTTTGCAGTGTGTTTAAAGTCAAGATGAGCGTTTTAATGTTTCATGATTGTGCATAATAAAGTGTTATTGTGACTTAGTCAACTATAGACCATTTTTTCATGATTATAGTGAAGTATGTGTAGCTATCACTTGTCGTATTGGGATGATATATGAAATGAATGTACTTGATATGTACATTGATATGAGACAATGATTATACCGTACAACCATAACCATCGGTATAATCTTTTGAAAAAAAAAATACATGCATTTAATCGCTTCTACTCTGCAGCGCCATGCAAGATTTCATGACGTTGCAGATATTTTTACTACACACCCTTTGGTCCGATGACTAAAAAACATGCATAAACACTCAGCTTACCAAATATGTTTTTTTTTTGTGTTCCATTTTTGGTCCGATTCAGATGACCAAATGTCCTTACTCAGATGACTGTACCCCACATGCCTGTTGCAGCGTGAAGGAGGACAGGTTATTGGTTTGGACACCAGAAGGCGAGTAGGTGGATTTTGGAATGGCACCTCTGCTGTGAGACACACGTGCACTCACACGTTCACACGCACACCCGCTCAAGGGCATGCATGGATGCACTGATCTACTTCCACCTCCATCAGTCTGATGAGTGGATATCGGCTTTTAACTAATTACATCAGAAAGGCAAAGACCAAATGAGAACGACGGATTTAAAAAGAGAAAAAAAGATTCTAATAATTGTGTGACAACAAGCTAAACAATTCTTGAAAAGTCTTCTGTTGTGTCCATCTTTCTGCTCCCCCTGCACCCCTCAGGTATTAATTCTTTCATAATGCACACTGCAGGTTTTTTTTTAAATCTTCTTATACTTGTTCAGCCTTCTTCTGCATTGTAACTTGATGTGGGATTTGCTCCTTTATGAGTGGAATCCCTATCAGGACACAATCCTCCATAATCACATGCTGTATGTACAAAACCTAAAACCAGTGAAGTTGGCACGTTGTGTAAATCGTAAATAAAAACAGAATGCGATGATTTGCAAATTCAATTGAATAGACTGCAAAGACAATATATTTAATAATCGAACTGAGAAACGTGTTGTTTTTTTTTTTTGCAAATAATCATTAACTTAAAATTGAATGGCACACCTTGCAAAAAAATTGCCACAGGGGCATTTTTACCACTGTGTTACATGGCCTTTCCTTTTAACAACACTCAGTAAACGTTTGGGAACTGAGGAGACACATTTTTTAAGCTTTTCAGGTGGAATTATTTCCCATTCTTGCTTGATGTACAGCTTAAGTTGTTCAACAGTCCGGGGTCTCCGTTGTGGTATTTTAGGCTTCATAATGCGCCACACATTTTCAATGGGACACAGGTCTGGACTACAGGCAGGCCAGTCTAGTACCCGCACTGTTTTTCTATGAAGCCACGCTGTTGAAACACGTACAGAAAGTGGCTTGGCATTGTCTTGCTGAAATAAGCAGGGGCGTCCATGAAAAAGACGGTGGATGTTGCTCCAAAACCTGTATGTACCTTTCAGCATTGATGGCGCTTTCACAGATGTGTAAATTACCCATGTCTTGGGCACTAATACATCCCCATACCATCACAGATGCTGGCTTTTGAACTTTGCACCTTTAACAATCCGGATGGTTCTTTTCCTCTTTGTTCCAGAGGACACAGCGTTCACTGTTTCCAAAAACAATTTGAAATGTGGACTCGTCAGACCACAGAACACTTTCCCACTTTGCATCCGTCCATCTTAGATGAGCTCGGGCCCAGCGAAGCCGGCGGCGTTTCTGGGTGTTGTTGATAAATGGCTTTCGCTTTGCATAGTAGAGTTTTCACTTGCACTTACAGATGTGGCGACAAACTGTAGTTACTGACAGTGGTTTTCCGAAGTGTTCCTGAGCCCATGTGGTGATATCCTTTACACACTGATGTCGCTGTGAAGGCGCCATTAATGCTGAAAGGTTTTGGAGCAACATATGTTGCCATCCAAGCAACGTTACCATGGACGCCCCTGCTTATTTCAGCAAGACAATGCCAAGCCACGTGTTACATCAACGTGGCTTCATAGTAAAAGAGTGCGGGTACTAGACTGGCCTGCCTGTAGTCCAGACCTGTCTCCCATTGAAAATGTGTGGCACATAATGAAGCCTAAAATACCACAACTGAGACCCCCGGACTGTTGAACAACTTAAGCTGTACATCAAGCAAGAATGGGAAAGAATTCCACCTGAGAAGCTTAAAAAATGTGTCTCCTCAGTTCCCTAACGTTTACTGAGTGTTGTTAAAAGGAAAGGCCATGTAACACAGTGGTGAACATGCCCTTTCCCAACTACTTCGGCACATGTTGCAGCCATGAAATTCTAAGTTAATTATTATTTGAAAAAAAAAAAAAGTTTATGAGTTTGAACATCAAATATCTTGTCTTTGTAGTGCATTCAATTGAATACGGGTTGAAAATGATTTGCAAATCATTGTATTCCGTTTATATTTACATCTAACACAATTTCCCAACTCATATGGAAACGGGGTTTGTAATTCATTATCATGTTACTTTAAAGTACCAGTAGAATGGACAAAAAAGTTGACTTTATATACTCAATTGTGTTTGATTGTAACCATTAAACCATATCCAATCGTATTTACAATCCGCAAAGTATGTAAAAACACTATTTAAACATCACAAAATGCCACAAATTCTGTCAGCTATTTTGATTATTCCGCTCCGAATACCTTCGGCTATTTCCGGAGATTGACATCAAATGAGGCATGAACACATTTTTCTTTTTTTATGCATTCTAAGTCGTAAATAAATAAATAAATACATAAAATAATACATAAATAAATACATAAAATGGGGGCTCTCTATTTCGCCCACAAAGCCCTCTAAATAACCATCCAAAACCTGCCAACAATACTCTTTATACATATCGTGACCTGAATTTTAACCAAATATTAGCAATGTTGTTATTATAAGCGCTAACGCAGACAAACAATTTTTTAGTGGCACAATGTGAGCCGGCAGTGATGTCCTGCTGCTCCCGCATCATCACGTCTCAGCTCATCAAAGTTATTCTGGATTGTAAATCATTCCTCTCATCTGGATAATAGGACGATTTAGCCTTGAATCCAGAAGTTGTTCATCTGTGACATTCAATTTCTACGTGGAGATGGAGACAGACACACAACTAAAGACAGTGTCTGCAGGGAGACTTTTCCTTGTTAACCCTCTGTGGGTATCATCAGTAGTGTTTCATCTAAACAGGAAGATATGGACATCTTATCAGTTGTCATCGCAGTGAGAGCAGACATTGTACAGTAAGCTATCGTTTTATTATGTTTGTACTTTGTATTGGCAATTATATTCAGGATAAAAAAATATACGGCTCTGGATTATAATTTATCGCAACGTAATCGTTGTTGGCTCTCACAAAGTCTGCATGACTTGCATTGTTGTTGGTGGGGAAGGGATCTGCGGTTCCTACCTCTACGTCACGCTATCACGTAACGAGCTTCCTCGTTATCTCTCAAAATGGCTCGGGAATCTCTGTGAGGTGGATGCTATTTTGATCATATCTATTTATACGCAATTTTTGTTAGCCTTTCGGTGTCATACGTCAGATATATATGAAAATAGCTTCAATGTAGAAGCAACTTGGTTTTCCACTTTAGTGGTATTTTGCAAAAAAAACTTGAAAATATCGAGCATACATATGTGTAAATGAGATGTTTCATGAGACCAGAGTGTGTGTATGTGCTTTTTAAAAAGCTGTGCCTGTTGCGAACTAGCATTAGCGTTAGCTGTGTTTGTTAGCTGAGACTCGCAGCTCTGTTGAATCTTTTGACTAAATTGTGTTAGCGCGAGTTAATAAAACAAATGGAATGTGCTTCGAAGGCAGTAGTCTCCTTGTCCACAAACAGGGTATTGTAGGAAAGTTAGTAGTAGTTAGCTAGATAGTTAATTAGTGACGCCGTTAGCATATACCGACGCTATTCGGAACACTGGTCATGATCTGCTATGACAGGTCTGGATTAGAGATGTCCGATAACCTGCCGATATTATCGTCCGATAAATGCTTTAAAATGTAATATCGGAAATGATCGTGTATCATGTTTTTTTTATTGTCGGTATTTTTATTTTTTTATTTTTTTTATTAAATCAACATAAAAAACACAAGATATACTTACCGTATTTTCCGCACCATTAGCCGCACCTAAAAACCACAAATTTACTCAAAAGCTGACAGTGCGGCTTTTAACCCGGTGCTCTTTATATATGGATAAATATTAAGATTCATTTTCATAAAGTTTAGGTCTCGCAACTTCGGTAAACAGCCGCCATCTTTTTTCCCGGTAGAACAGGAAGCGCTTCTTCTTCTACGCAAGCAACCGCCAAGGTAAGCACCCGCCCCCATAGAACAGGAAGCGCTTCTTCTTCTACTGTAAGCAACCACCCGCCCGCGTAGAAGAAGAAAAAGCGCGCGGATATCACCGTACGTTTCATTTCCTTTGTGTGTTTACATCTGTAAAGACCACAAAATGGCTCCTACAAAGCGACAAGGATCCGGTTCATGAAAAGACGCAATCTCTCCATCCGCACACGGATTACTACCGTATTTCACAGCAACTGATATTCCTGTGAACCGCACTGTGGAATGGGAGCACGTACGGTGAATATTCGCACCACAGGGAATGAGAAGTCATCCTTCACTGTGGTTCTAGCTTGCCATGCTAATGAAACTTCCACCCATGGTGATATTCAAAAGGAAGACCTTGCCAAAAGAGACCTTTCCGGCCGGCGTCATCATAAAAGCTAACTCGAAGGGATGGATGAAGAAAAGATGAGCGAGTGGTTAAGGTAAGTTTAAGTTTACGCGAAGAGGCCGGGTGGCTTTTTTCACGCAGCTCTGTCCATGTTGATATACGTATGTTTGTGATTGCACATTTGCGTACATTTTGGGAGTGAACAGAGTTGTTAGAACGCTGGTTTTTAATATATTATTAAAGTTTGACTGACCTATCTGACTGTTTTTTTGACATTCCTTTAGCGCAGTTAGATGCGGCTTACAACACCGGGCGGCTTATAGGTGGACAAAGTTTTGAAATATGCCGTTCATTGAAGGCGCGGCTTTTAACCCAGGGCGCCTTATGGTGCGGAAAATACGGTACAATTAGTGCACCAACCCAAAAAACCTCCCTCCCCCATTTACACTCATTCACACAAAAGGGTTGTTTCTTTCTGTTATTAATATTCTGGTTCCTACATTATATATCAATATATATCAATACAGTCTGCAAGGGATACAGTCCGTAAGCACACATGATTGTGCGTGCTGCTGGTCCACTAATAGTACTAACCTTTAACATTTAATTTTACTCATTTTCATTAATTACTAGTTTCTATGTAACTGTTTTTATATTGTTTTACTTTCTTTTTTATTCAAGAAAATGTTTTTAATTTAATTATCTTATCTTATTTTATTTTATTTATTTCTTTTAAAAAGGACCTTATCTTCACCATACCTGGTTGTCCAAATTAGACATAATAATGTGTTAATTCCACGACTGTATATATAGCGGTATCGGTTGATATCGGTATCGGTAATTAAGAGTTGGACAATATCGGAATATCGGATACCGGCAAAAAGCCATTATCGGACATCCCTAGTCTGGATTTATATATTGTTTCCCAGTGTTTTTGTATAAAGTTGCTACCTTTTACATCTTTTTATGTTTTTGTTGCTGTTGAGATAATTCAATTAGTATTTTACCTGCACATTGTGTACTGTCTCTGCATCATGGGGTCACGCCTGCAGGCGACATTTTGTTTTTACAAAAAAAAAATAGCTGCACTAAATTGTATACCAACTGTTTCCATGGTTTCTTTTTATGAGTGCAACAATCGGTGTAAAGGGGTTATTGTATTTGTAGTAAATAGATAAGTGCATCAATAATACTTTCACCTTGCAGTCTGGTTGTCTACTTGTCCTTGTCCCTTTACATATTTCATTGGGAAGGTCAGGCGTTCTCAAAGGCGAGATTTTTAGGAGAACTGCACCTTTTTTGGAATGTTGCCTATCGTCCACAACTATTACGAAAGACAAGAACACGTGTTTTTTTTTCAGTATACTAAAGATGATTAAAAAAAAACACTTGCAACATACGGCTAATGGGATTCACCATTGTAGCCTTCAAAGCCCTCTAAAACAACTTCAAAACCCTACATCAAACTGTTTGTACACACTGGAAGTATATACTGTATATACCATATTTTTCTGACATAAGGCGCACCGGTTTAAAAGGCGCTTTGATAGCTACTGACAGATATAAGTAAGAACTTTACACTACTTTATATTAGAAATGGCAACAGTGGAAGATGAATGTCACATAAGAAGATAGAGAAATAGAAGAAGCTTATGACATGGACTATAATGGCGGACGCGCACACATTTTCAGGACTTATGCAGATCCCAAATACACATCAACAGGTACGAAAAGTTGGTTTTGCATAATATCGCGAAACAAAACGCCAGATAATGGTAAATGGGTTATACTTGTATGGCGCTTTTCTACCTTCAAGGTACTCAAAGCGCTTTGACACTATTTCCACATTCACCCATTCACACACACATTCACACACTGATGGCGGGAGCTGCCATGCAAGGCCCTAACCACGACCCATCAGGAGCAAGGGTGAAGTGTCTTGCTTAAGGACACAACGGGCGTGACGAGGTTGGTCGAAGGTGGGGATTGAACCAGGAACCCTCAGGTTGATGGCACGGCCACTCTCCCAACCGTGCCACACCGTCCCCTAATGATATGTCTGCTAATACTGTAGGTGCCATTTTGCGGCCCCTATACACACACCATAATAATACTCGTATGTTTAATGCGCCAACAATCCATCAAGCGGTGCGGCTTCATAGCTTACCAAAGTCGTACTAAAAACATTTTGACAGTTTACGTGTGTAATGTTCTATATTCTCAATGGAACATTTAAAGTTTTGGTGTTGCTTACTGGCCCCATATTGCATTCTACACGTATCTTTTATGTATGCCTGCCATCTACTGGTCTGGTACATCATTACACGATGTACCAGATAAAATTGCTTCGAGGTCGGTAAGCACAACCAGAATTATGCCATATATTAGGCACGCGCGCCGGGTTATAAGGTGCACTGTCGATTGTTGGGAATATAAAAGGATTTTTTAAGTGCGCTTGATAGTCCGAAAAATACGGGGATAGGATAAACTTGTATTTCACGTTGTCGCAGTGCAGGTTGTTTAGTTACAGTAACAGTAGTAAAGCGTGATGAAAAACAAAAAAAATAGTCATAAATTCTACATATTGCTCACTAATATGTAGAGATTTAAGATAAAATACAACAAAAAAAACACTAACATTGTCAATCTCAAGCTCTTTTTTTTTTACTGGTAACATTGATAACAATATGTACCATAATGTATTTTGGTCATTTTAAGCATTACCGGAACTTATTTCCTCAGCACATTTGTTTCCGTTCGCATGGCAGCGCACTTCCGACTTCCAGCAACAAATGTGTGTTCCTACTTCTGGAAACAAATGGTATTGTTTTTCTAATCATTGCAGTAATGGTGTAAAACAACAAATACAACTATTTTTTTGGACAAATGAGGATTCGCAACCTTATCTTTTTGAAGCTGAATATACGGAGGATGAACTGCTGCTTACAGAAGCAAGCACAAAGGAAGGGTGAAACGTTGGAGCAGACAGGAAGCTGAGAGAGTGAGGTCGGCGTGACTTGAGGCTGTAAATGTGGAACTTGGAGCCACGTTATTTCCACATAAATTGAGTGCTTACCCAAAATCAACTGGAAACGTTAGTTCTGACAAAAATCAACAGGAGATTGTCATCTTTTAATAGCCTTTTTTTTTTTCTGTGGTAAATAGATAGTAGTCGTCAAAGTAGTAGTAGTAGTAGTAGCAGTAACCTTAAGTTCCATCTAATGATGCAGTTAAGTCCCAGGTGGGCAAAAAGGCAGGTTACCATCATTTGTCTTGCTTAAATGGTTTAGTCCAACCCCGTATGTTTGCAATCACTGTTATTAGAGTGGACTGTACAAAGGTTGACAGGGTACACACACACACACACACACACACACACACACACACACACACACACACACACACACACACACACACACACACACACACACACACACACACACACACACACACACACACTTTTTGTCTCTTCTTTTGCACAGAGAGCCACAGGGAACAGTGGTCAAGATGATTACTGTTATTTTGTAGTCTAACCAGGAGGTTTATAACGTCCAAATTCACAGTGTATAACACACACACACACACACACACACACGTACGCGCACACACACTCACACACACACACACCACGATGCTCATCAATGCGAATATTATCTCACCATCAACTCAAATCCTCACATGCTGAATGAGGGATTAAGGATGTGGATTCTCGCCTCATTGCTTTCCTCTATCGTCGCTTCACCAGTTGGCTTGTTTAAGCCAGCATCACACTTTCTTTCTTTTTTTTACTCTCTCTTTTTTGTTAGCCACTCCTTTTTTTCCTCTTCTTTCACTTCCATCTCTCCTTTGCACTCTCTGAGGTGGTGAACTTGCCCAGTAGGGGTCCCATACATGGAAATTAAAGAGCTTAGAGATCCGACACTCTGGGTCTTTGGTGCGTGCACACACACTCACACACACACACACACACACACACACACACACACACACACACACACATTCTTGTATTTGTTACCTTCTTGAAACCTCAGAAAAATGCCTACCTCTTTAGGACCAACCTTGCTCGATATATAAAAATGTGTATTTACAACATTAATAATTTATACACACTATGCAAATATAAAAACACTTGTTGTGAAAAATGAGTTGGAATTTCACAGGAAAAACTTAGACTTTTGCCAGTATTATAATAAAAGTCGTAATTTTACTCAACGCAAGTCAAAATTTGACAAGAAAAACGGAACATTTTTTCAATATTATAATCAAAGTTGGAATGTTGCTCGATAACAGTCGCAATTTGACAAGAAAAGCTTAACATTTTGGCAATTTTGTGAAAAGAGTCGTAATTTTACTCGACAAAAGTCGCAGTTTTATAAGAAGACTTTAAAATGTTGGCAATATTATAATAATAATCGGAATTTTAATTGGCAAAATTATGACAAAAGTCATCATTTTACTCAAGAAATGTCACTATTTTACAATGACAACAAAAAAATTGGCAAAAATGTAATACAAGTCAGAATTTTACATGACAAATGTCACCATTTTGCATTAAAAAGTCAGAATTTTATGAGAAAATATTGCAATATTACAGAAGCAGAAAGAATATGAGAAATTGTTCCCAATTTTATTAGAAAAAAAGTTGACACATTGTGAGAAAAAGACTGCTTTTAGTAAAAAAAATTTGTTTTGAATTTTTAGTTTGTAATTGGTTTTTAATCTTCATTATTTACTTCAAGTTATTACAGTATGTCTCTCTCTCTCTCTCTCTCTCTCTCTCTCTCTCTATGTATATATATATATATATATATATATATATATATATATATATATATATATATATATATATATATATATATATATATATATATATATATATTTTTTTTTTTAGTTTTTTTTTTTTATTAAGTTTGGCCAAAGGGGGAGCACTTCAATTTTTTACACACACTTGTTATTTCATATGATTTGATTTGATTTGATTTTTATTAAGTATCCTCATTAGCTGGTTGCCTTAACAACCCACTAGTCTTCCTGGGGTCCACAATTACAATTACAAGTATAAGCATATAATTATAACTACACAATACAGAAAACAATAAAAAATAAAAGCATCAATAAGAAAACAAGCAAAAAAATTACTGTCACAGAGTAATAATTACCATATAAATATAACTACACAATATAAAACCAAACAAATCATCAACGAGCAAACTAATTTAAAGACTCAAATAAAATATTACTTTCTTTTTAAAAACCTGTTTATTTTCAATGCCGGTGAGAATTTGAGGCAGGTTATTCCAGAGCGATAAAGATCTAGATTTCCGCAAAGCATTCTTCCTGGGACGAGGGAGTACAAAATGCTTAAAACTGACAAACAGTCGATTTGAAAAATCCCTCCTTTTTGGGACCACCCTAATCTTGATAGATTTCACCACCAGGGGTGCAAATGAGACATTCTCTATTAGATGCAATGGTTTTCTGTATTGGGACCATGATTTATGTCCTTACTTGTTCACCGGTCCTCATATGGAAGGTATTTTTCCTTGTTGATGTCTCAAGAAGGGTAGAATTACAAGAACACACACACACACTCACACACACATGCACACACACACACACACACACGGGGGGATCAAATATGGGGTGTTTAACTGGCAGGAATAGCTCGACGTGAAGCCCAGTTGCACACAACTCCTCATTGATAATGCATCCATGCTGGGAAGGTCTATATTGTGAGTTGGTGGTAGGGAACCTGCAAATACTTTACTGGTATCACAGTTGGACAGACTGAAATGGCGATAAAGAAAAGAGAACAGAGGCTGACCACTGCGTCCCGACCACTCTTTCAATTACACTCTTACTCTCACTGTAGATCTCCGTATTTTCCAGACCATAGGGCACACCGGATTATAAGGTGCACTGCAGATGAATGGCCCGTTTTCGATTTTTTAAATATATTAGGCGCCCCGGATTATAGGGCGCATCAAAGGGGTCATATTATTATTATGTTTTTTCTAAATGTAAAACACTTCCTTGTGGTCTACATAACATGTAATGGTGGTTTTTTGGTCAAAATTTTGCATAGATGATGTTTTACAGATCATCTTCAAGTCGCTTTCTGACAGTCACTTCCGGATGTGCCATTTTGTGGGCGGTCTTTTTTAAGTGGCTCACCTTCGACAGCGTCTTCTCCCCGTCATCTTTGTTGTAGCGGTGTAGCGTGCAAGGACGGGCGTGGAAGAAGTGTCAAAAGATGGCGCTAACTGTTTTAATGACATTCAGACTTTACTTCAATCAATAACGGAGCAGCATCTCCTCATCCGGAAACAACAACACAGGAAATGTGTCCCGTAAAAAAAACGTCCGACCGGAACTCTCTAATAACTAAAGTTCCTTGGGTGAATAATGTAAACTCACTACACCGGTATGTTTTAGAACTTCCATGGCAAGTTTACTGACAGATATAAGTTAGAACTTTACACTACTTTATATTAGAAATGGCAACAGTGGAGGATGAATGTCCCATAACAAGAAGATAGAGAAAAAGAAGAAGCTTATCAACTACTGTGTCGCCACGGACTACAAAGGCGGACGCGCGCAATTTTTTAGGATTAATGCAGATCCCTAATACAGATCAGCATGTACCAGAAGGTAAGAAAAGTTGCTTTTGCATAATATTAACATGCTCAATGGCCTAGTGGTTAGAGTGTCCGCCCTGAGATCGGTAGGTTGTGAGTTCAAACCCTGTACTCATACCAAAGACCATAAAAATGGAACCCATTACCTCCCTGCTTGGCACTCAGCATCAAGGGTTGGAATTGGGGGTTAAATCACCAAAAATGATTCCCGGGCGTGGCCACCGCTGCTGCTCACTGCTCCCCTCACCTCCCAGGGGGGTGATCAAGGGTGATGGGTCAAATGCAGAGAATACTTTTGCCACACCTAGTGTGTGTGTGACAATCATTGGTACTTTAACTTTAACTTTGACTTAATAATACTCGTATGTCTAATGCGCCGACAATCTAACGGTGCGGTTTCATAGTTTACCGAAGTCCTACTGAAAACATTTTGATAGATTTTTGAGTGCCGTGTGTAATGTTCTATATTTTCAATGGAACATATAAAATGTTGGTGTTGTTTACTTGAGTCATATTGCAGTCTACACCTTTCTCATGTGTGTGACTGCCATCTACTCGTCACACTTATCATTACACCATGTACCAAATACAATTGCTTCGAGGTTGATTCCTTACATTAAGTGCGCCTTATAGTCCGGAAATAACGGTAATTATATTTTTACTATATAAATGTATTTAATATGTTTTATTTTTTGTTACATCAATACAAGCAACAAAGTAGTTTGGGAGCCAAAAGAGAATGCTCTTTTTCAGTAGCGGAGCCAAAGGAACCGGATCCCTGACAAGAGAGCAAATTGCCATCTCAACAGGGATGAGCAATAAGATTGTAATGGCTGGGGGACGCCTGTAGATGCAAGGCATGGATGGATGGATCAGGGCACCATTCAGGAAAATTTATGTTCACTCTTTGACAATTAATTATATATAAAAATCAATACACTATTAACCTATGTGTGAGATGATGCCTATATCATCAGTTTGCATGTGTGTGTGTGATCATAACGTACACATTTATAATAATAAAGCTGTACCTCCAAGGCTGGAAATAATTTGTTCAAGCTGGTTTCAAAACACATGTTCCCAGATAAAGGATAACACTTTTCCATGGTCAGATTTTCTCCCTCGTTAAACCTTTATGACCAGTGCAACCATTTATTTTTTCCACTTAAGCTTTAACGGTCACCAGGTGTAACATTTTTTACCACTGTTAATCGTAAAATGTAAAAACAATAAAGCAAATGACTACTTAGGGATGGGTATTGTTCACATTTGAACCCATACGGTACCAATTCCCGGCACCGGGGGATTGATACCGTATCGGTACTCAACGGTACCAACAACACGTTTGTGTGTGTTGATAAATGTTAATTGTTTATTAATAAATAAATAAAATAAAGTTTAAAATACAAAAAAATTGCTAATAATGATAACCTTACTGTGCAGTTGTTATATCTTGTTTTCTTTTTACATTTCTGAGTCTCATTTGTAAGTATTATAGAGTAGACTTTGCTTGCAGCTGCAATTACAAGACATTAGATGGCAGTAGTGCGTAGGCTACAGCAGAGTCGAGTATAAAGAGAATGTGGCCAACTGGATTTCAGGCAATTTCCTCAATGATTGCTCAAAAGGCACTCACATGACTAGACCACAGAGCGCCACGATTGCTACTAACTTTGAGCTGATCCTGTGTGTTTGCGGCGCTACCTTGTTAGTTTTTCAATGTGTAAAAATGCTCTGTTGTCTTATAACTCGGTGCGCCTAATGTACGGAATAATTTTGGTCGCGCTTACCGACCTCGAAGCTATTTTATTTGGTACATGGTGAAATGATAAGTGTGACCAGTAGATGGCAGTCACACATAAGAGATACGTGTAGACTGCAATATGACTCAAGTAAACAACACCAGCCTTTTATATGTTCCATTGAAAATATAGAACATTACACACGGCGCTCTAAAATCTATCAAAATGTTTTAGTACGACTTTGGTAAGCTATGAAGCCGCACCGCTTGATGAATTGTACTGTGCTTCAACATAGGAGTATTATTATGGTGTGTGTATAAGGTAGAACATATTATCTGGCGTTTTGTTTCGCGATATTATGCAAAATAAACTTTTCGTACTTTCTGGTACCTGCTGATCTGAATCTGGGATCTGCATAAAACCTGAAAATTTTCACGCGTCTGCCTTTGTAGTCCGTGACGACACCGTAGTCTATAAGCTTCTTCTTTTTCTCTATCTTCTTGTTATGGGACATTCATCCTCCGCTGTTGCCATTTCTAATATAAAGTAGTATAAAGTTCTTACTTATATATGTCAGTAAACTCGCCATGAAAGCACTAAAACATACCGGTGTAGTGAGTTTACATTATTCACCCAAGGAACTTAAGTTATTAGAGAGTTCCGGTTGGACTGTTTTTCACGGGACACATTTCCGGTGTTGTTGTTTCCGGATGAGGAGATGCTGCTCCGTTATTGATTGAAGTAAAGTATCAAACAACAGAAGAATAAGTGATTATTACATTTTACAGAAGTGTAGATAGAACATGTTGAAAGAGAAAGTAAGCAGATATTAACAGTAAATGAACAAGTAGATTAATAATTCATTTTCTACCACTTGTCCTTAATAGTTTTGACAAAATAATAGAATGATAAATGACACAATATGTTACTGCATATGTCAGCAGCTAAATTAGGAGCCTTTGTTTGCATACTTAATAATAAAAGACAAGTTGTCTTGTATGTTCACTATTTTATTTAAGGACAAACTTGCAATAAGAAACACATGTTTAATGTACCATAAGATTTTTTGTTAAAATAAAGCCAATAATGCAATGTTTTTGTGGTCCTCTCTGTTTAGAAAAGTACCGAAACAATTTTAGTACCGGTACCAAAATATTGGTATCGTTACAACACTACCCTAGACACATGAGGACTTTAAATATGACCAATGTATGATAAAATGATAGAATGGAAAATGACACAATATGTTACTGCATATGTCAGCAGACTAAATTAGGAGCCTTTGTTTGTTTACTTACTACTAAAAGACAAGTTGTCTTGTATGTTCACTATTTTATTTAAGGACAAAATTGCAATAAGAAACATGTTTAATGTACCCTAAGATTTTTTGTTAAAATAAATCCAAATTAAGAATTTTTGTGGTCCCTTTTGACCGAAAAGTACTGAAAAGTACTGAAATACATTTTGGTACCGGTACCAAAATATTGGTATCGGTACAACACTCCAATGGAGATATGTTGTCTTGTAGGGACTTCCATTTGCTCTGCTCTTAGAAAAACAGACACAAAACTATTTTTATTGTCAACGATGGACAAGATGTAATAAAACATGTTTGACTTGTTTCCTGAACATAATACAGCTCTTCTTTGAACGCACAACACTTTCCCGTGATCTGCTGTATGTAGCAATGATGGACATTAAAAAGGGTAGTTGTATTTTATTTCCACAAATTCAAATCCAGCATATCTACCCATTGTAAACACATAATGGTGAACGCTTGCAGTAAGGCACTGGACCCGTTTCAAGTTGAGGCTATGTCGTGCAAATTTAGCACACTTTACTCTGCCACCTTAAGCGCGTTACAGCTCTCTTTGTGTTTTGATTTGGATGGTTTTGTTCATAAAGACATAGTGGAATGCTTTGTGTTCCCTTTTGTAAGCCTACCTCTTTGGGGAAATGGAAGCAGTTGCATTGCCTGTCAATGAGCCTTTTTTTGCTATTAGCCTACGAGTCCTGCTTTTGCCTTGCTGGATGTGTCTTTATCATCAGTTTCTATGTGATCATTCTCCTAACCGCTGCTAAAATATGTTCATCCTTGTTGGAAAATGTGGCCAATTGTGGTGTTGTTATGTCATATCTTTCTTTGGACAACTAATACACCTGCTGAAGACAGTGTATGTACAAAATTCAAACATTATTATAACATAATACCATCACCAAACATTTTTTCATAATTGTATTTTTTAATACGCTGAAAAAAGTGTGTGTGTGTACATATATATATATATATATATATATATATATATATATATATATATATATATATATATATATATATATATATATATATATATATACACACACACACACACTTTTTTCAGCGTATTAGATTAATTTTAGAATTTTTTTTACCCCACATCTTTTACATTTACACAAATGATATATATATGTGTATATATATACATAAATATAAACATATATATACATACACACTTATATATACATACATATATATATATATAAAAATAAATATATGTATATATATATATATATATATATATATATATGTATATATATATATGTGTATATGTATACATACACACTTATACATACATGTATATGTACATATATATATATATATATATATATATATGTATATATATATATATATATATATATATATATATATATATATATATATATATATATATATATATATATATATATATATGTGTGTGTGTGTGTGTATATATACGTATGTATATATGTATATATATGTGTGTGTATATATATATATATATATATATATATATATATATATATATATATATATATTAGAAAAAAACGTATTTTTCTGAGTATAAGTCACACCGGAGTATAAGTCGCACCTGCCGAAAATGCATAATAAAGAAGGAAAAAAAAAAAAAAAAGTCGCACTGGAGTGTAAGTCACATTTTTTGGGGAAATGTATTTGATAAAAGCCAACACCAAGAATAGACATTTGAAAGGCAATTTAAAATAAATAAAGAAAAGTGAACAACAGGCTGAATAAGTGTACGATATATGAGGCATAAATAACCAACTGAGAACGTGCCTGGTATGTTAACGTAACATATTATGGTAAGAGTCATTCAAATAACTATAACATATAGAACATGCTATACGTTTACCAAACAATCTGTCACTCCTAATCGCTGAATCCCATGAAATCTTATACGTCTAGTCTCTTACGTGAATGAGCTAAATAATATTATTTGATATGTCACGGTAATGTGTTAATAATTTCACACATAAGTCGCTCCTGAGTATAAGTATATATATATATATATATATATATATATATCTCCTCTCTGAGCTGCCTCTCTGAGCTGCCACCTTAACGTGGTAGAGGAGTTTGCGTGTCCCAATGATCCTAGGAGCTATGTTGTCCGGGGGCTTCTATGCCCCCTGGTAGGGTCTCCCAAGGCAAACTGGTCCTAGGTGAGGGATCAGACAAAGAGCAGCTCGAAGACCTCTATGAAGAACACGAACAAGGAACCCAGATTTCCCTCGCCCGGACGCGGGTCACCGGGGCCCTCCTCTGGAGCCAGGCCCGGAGGTGTGGCACGATGGCGAGCGCCTGGTGGCCGGGCCTGTCCCCATGGGGCCCGGCCGGGCACAGCCCGAAGAGGCAACGTGGGTCCCCCCTCCAATGGGCTCACCACCCATAGCAGGGGTCATAGAGGTCGGGTGCGATGTGAGCTGGGCGGAAGCCGAAGGCAGGGCACTTGGCGGTCCGATCCTCGGCTACAGAAGCTAGCTCTTGGGACGTGGAACGTCACCTCGCTGGGGGGGAAGGAGCCTGAGCTAGTGCGTGAGGTGGAGAAGTTCCGGCTAGATATAGTCGGACTCACTTCGACGCACAGCAAGGGCTCTGGAACCAGTTCTCTTGACAGGGGCTGGACTCTCTTCCACTCTGGCGTTGCCAGCAATGAGAGGCGACGGGCTGGGGTGGCAATTCTTGTTTCCCCTCGGCTCAAAGCCTGCACGTTGGAGTTCAACCCGGTGGACGAGAGGGTAGCCTCCCTCCGCCTTCGGGTGGGGGGACGGGTCCTGACTGTTGTTTGCGCTTACGCGCCCAACGGCAGTTCAGATTACCCACCCTTTTTGGATTCACTCGAGGGAGTACTGGAGAGTGCTCCCCCGGGTGATTCCCTCGTTCTACTGGGGGACTTCAACGCTCATGTTGGCAACGACAGTGAAACCTGGAGAGGCGTGATTGGGAAGAATGGCCGCCCGGATCTGAACCCGAGTGGTGTTTTGTTATTGGACTTTTGTGCTCGTCACGGATTGTCAATAACAAACACCATGTTCAAACATAAGGGTGTCCATATGTGCACTTGGCACCAGGACACCCTAGGCCGCAGTTCCATGATCGACTTTGTAGTTGTGTCATCGGATTTGCGGCCTCATGTTTTGGACACTCGGGTGAAGAGAGGGGCGGAGCTTTCTACCGATCACCACCTGGTGGTGAGTTGGCTGCGATGGTGGGGGAGGATGCCGGACAGACCTGGCAGGCCCAAACGCATTGTGAGGGTTTGCTGGGAACGTCTAGCAGAGTCTCCTGTCAGAGAGAGTTTCAATTCCCACCTCCGGAAGAACTTTGAACATGTCACGAGGGAGGCGCTGGACATTGAGTCCGAGTGGACGATGTTCCGTACCTCTGTTGTCGGGGCGGCCGATTGGAGCTGTGGCCGCAGGGTAGTTGGTGCCTGTCGTGGCGGTAATCCTAGAACCCGTTGGTGGACACCGGCGGTGAGGGATGCCGTCAAGCTGAAGAAGGAGTCCTATCGGGTTCTTTTGGCTCATGGGACTCCTGACGCAGCAGACAGGTACCGACAGGCCAAGCGGTGTGCGGCTTCAGCGGTCGCGGAGGCAAAAACTCGGACATGGGAGGAGTTCGGTGAGGCCATGGAAAAAGACTTCCGGACGGCTTCGAAGCAATTCTGGACCACCATCCGCCGCCTCAGGAAGGGGAAGCAGTGCAGTGTCAACACCGTGTATGGTGGGGATGGTGCTCTGTTGACCTCGACTGCGGATGTTGTGGATCGGTGGAGAGAATACTTCGAAGACCTCCTCAATCCTACCAGCACGTCTTCCTATGAGGAAGCAGGGCCTGGGGAATCTGTGGTGGGCTCTCCTATTTCTGGGGCTGAGGTTGCCGAGGTAGTTAAAAAGCTCCTCGGTGGCAAGGCCCCGGGGGTGGATGAGATCCGCCCGGAGTTCCTTAAGGCTCTGGATGTTGTGGGGCTGTCTTGGTTGACAAGACTCTGCAACATCGCGTGGACATCGGGGGCGGTACCTCTGGATTGGCAGACCGGGGTGGTGGTTCCTCTCTTTAAGAAGGGGAACCGGAGGGTGTGTTCCAACTATCGTGGGATCACACTCCTCAGCCTTCCCGGTAAGGTCTATTCAGGTGTACTGGAGAGGAGGCTACGCCGGATAGTCGAACCTCGGATTCAGGAGGAACAGTGTGGTTTTCGTCCTGGTCGTGGAACTGTGGACCAGCTCTATACTCTCGGCAGGGTCCTTGAGGGTGCATGGGAGTTTGCCCAACCAGTCTACATGTGCTTTGTGGACTTGGAGAAGGCATTCGACCGTGTACCCCGGGAAGTCCTGTGGGGAGTGCTCAGAGAGTATGGGGTAACGGACTGTCTTATTGTGGCGGTTCGCTCCCTGTATAATCGGTGTCAGAGCTTGGTCCGCATTGCCGGCAGTAAGTCGGACACGTTTCCAGTGAGGGTTGGACTCCGCCAGGGCTGCTCTTTGTCACCGATTCTGTTCATAACCTTTATGGACAGAATTTCTAGGCGCAGTCAGGGCGTTGAGGGTATCTGGTTTGGTGGCTGCAGGATTAGGTCTCTGCTTTTTGCAGATGATGTGGTCCTGATGGCTTCATCTGGCCAAGATCTTCAGCTCTCACTGGATCGGTTCGCAGCCGAGTGTGAAGCGACTGGGATGAGAATCAGTACCTCCAAATCCGAGTCCATGGTTCTCGCCCGGAAAAGGGTGGAGTGCCATCTCCGGGTTGGGGAGGAGATCTTGCCCCAAGTGGAGGAGTTCAAGTACCTCGGAGTCTTGTTCACGAGTGAGGGAAGAGTGGATCGTGAGATCGACAGGCGGATCGGTGCGGCATCTTCAGTAATGCGGACGCTGTATCGATCCGTTGTGGTGAAGAAGGAGCTGAGCCAGAAGGCAAAGCTCTCGATTTACCGGTCGATCTACGTTCCCATCCTCACCTATGGTCATGAGCTTTGGGTCATGACCGAAAGGACAAGATCACGGGTACAAGCGGCCGAAATGAGTTTCCTCCGCCGGGTGGCGGGGCTCTCCCTTAGAGATAGGGTGAGAAGCTCTGCCATCCGGGGGGAGCTCAAAGTAAAGCCGCTGCTCCTCCATATCGAGAGGAGCCAGATGAGGTGGTTCGGGCATCTGGTCAGGATGCCACCCGAACGCCTCCCTCGGGAGGTGTTTCGGGCACGTCCGACCGGTAGGAGGCCACGGGGAAGACCCAGGACACGTTGGGAAGACTATGTCTCCCGGCTGGCCTGGGAACGCCTCGGGATCCACCGGGAGGAGCTGGACGAAGTGGCTGGGGAGAGGGAAGTCTGGGCTTCCCTGCTTAGGCTGCTGCCCCCGCGACCCGACCTCGGATAAGCGGAAGAAGATGGATGGATGGATGGATATATATATATATATATATATATATATATATATATATATATATATATATATGTATGTATATATGTATATATGTATATATGTGTGTGTATATATATATATATATATATATATATATATATATATATATATATATATATATATATAGATTAATGTTGCTTTGTGTATTATTGTATCTCTTTGAAAATGTAGCAGATTAGTTAAGTTCAATATTTGTGGTTTCTGTGGTTTCTAAAAAAAAAAAGCATATAACCACCATGCATGTGACCTGACATATCAATGTTCTATGTGTATACAACTTACCTTTTTGTAGTGTAATGAACTAATGAAGCATACTTTTTAAATTATGTCCAGGGTTTCCCCCAGCTTGTCAACATACTTATGGCAAGTATCATATAATTTGTATAAATAGGGATGATGCATATATATTTTCTCTAAAAAGGCTTAACCATGCACATACATTTAAGAACAATAGTTGCTAATCATTACACACAACGCTCAAAAATCCATCAAAATGTTTTAATACGACTTTGGTAAGCTATGACGCTTGATGGATTGTACTGTGCTTCAACATAGGAGTATTATTATGGTGTATGTATAAGGTAAGACATATTATCTGGTGTTTTGTTTCGCAATATTATGCAAAAGCAACTTTTCTTCCCTTCTGGTACCTGCTAATTTGTATTTGGGATCTACATAAGTCCTGAAAATTTGCGCGCTTCCGCCTTTGTAGTCCTTACTGACACCGTAGTCGATAAGCTTCTTCTTTTTCTCTATATTCTTGCTATGGGACATTCATCTTCCGCTGTTGCCATTTCTAATATAAAGTAGTGTGAAGTTATTTCTTATATCTGTCAGTAAACTCACCATGAAAGCGCTAAAACATACCGGTGTAGTGAGTTTACATTATTCACCCAAGGAACTTTAGTTATTAGAGAGTTCCGGTCGGACGGTTTTTCACGGGACACATTTCCGGTGTTGTTTCCGGATGAGGAGATGCTGCTCCGTTATTGATTGAAGTAAAGTGTGAATGTCATTAAAACAGTTAGCTCCATCTTTTGACACTTCTTCCACCCCCGTCCTTGCACGCTACACCGTTACAACAAAGATGACGGGGAGAAGACGCTGTCGAAGGTGAGCCACGTAAATAAGACCGCCCACAAAACGGCGCGTCCTGAAGCGACTGTCAGAAAGCGGCCAGAAGATGATCTGTAAAACATCATCTATGCAACATTTTGACCAAAGAACCACCATTACATGTTATGTAGACCACAAGGACGTGTTTTACATTTTAAAAAAAAAAAGAAAAAAAGACCCCTTTAATGCTCCTTATAATCCGATGTGTCTTTTGTATGAAAATAGACCTGACCCTATGCACCCTATGGTTCGGAAAATATGGTATTTCATTATTATGGGCTACACTAAAAAATGCAATTCACTAGCAGTAGAAAATTCTAACATAAATACAAATAGACGGACATTGAAAGAGTAAAATAAACCCAATATTGGGTGTAATAATAGATGAGAAAATGAACTGAAAATGTCATTAACAATATTTATACAACATTAAGTGGCAAGAAATACATCAGTAATGAAAAAAGACAAATTTCTTCTGGACCAAAAATCTCTCCATATTTTTCACTCGCCAATGTTACCATATCTAAGTTAGTGTGCAGAAATATGGGGAAATAAAAAGTACAAAAGTACACTTATTCACTTACCATGTTACAAAACAGAAAGATCAGTATTTCTTATGTATGACTGCCATCTACAATAGGGCCCCACAGCACACTGGATTCCAGTTAATTGAAATACCACAACACTGGATATCGTTCAGATAAGTTACATTTAAGAACGTGCACATGATGTACGCATTTTCCGCGCATGCGTACTAGGTCGCGTTGCGCCGGCTGACGGAGGGGACGAGGGAGTCTTAAACGACGGCCTTGTGTGTGTGTGAACGGCACCGTGCCCCCCCCCCCCCTCTCAGTGAGCTGAGGAGTCCCCCAAGGCAGTATATTGGGGCCTTTAGTATTCCTGGTATACATAAACGACTTGTCATCGGCATGCGACTGTGAATTGTTCTTGTTTGCGGATGACTCGGCCCTGCTGGTATCAGACAAGGACAAGTCACAGGTGGAGAAAATCCTCAGTGCTGAACTCTGTAGAATTTGCACCTGGCTCACTGACAACAAGCTATCTATACACTTGGGTAAAACAGAATCCATCCTGTTTGGGTCCCACATCAACCTTAAGAAAGTCAATGACTTCACTATAAAAGTGGGTGACATTGTTATCACCAGGAAAGATGAGGTCACCTACCTAGGTTCCATTCTAGAGGCTAATCTTTCCTGTGATAAAATGGCAACCAAGATAATCAAAAAGGTCAACCAACGAACGAGATTTCTCTATAGAATCTCCTCTCTGGTCAACAAAAGCACCATGAGGGTTCTGGCGGGAACTCTCGTTCAACCCTTTTTCGACTACGCATGCACCTCCTGGTACCCTAGCACCTCCAAAACCCTCAAATCTAGACTCCAAACATCCCAGAACAAGCTAGTCAGATTACTTCTAGACCTCCACCCCAGATCCCACCTCACTCCTACCCACTTCTCCAAAGTGGGCTGGCTCAGGGTGGAGGACAGAGTAAAACAACTTGCACTGAACCTAGTCTATAAAATCCGCTACACCTCCGTGATACCGAAGTACATGTCAAACTACTTCCTTAACGTAAATGACCGCCATAACCACAACACCAGGGGGAGCTCCACTAACCACGTTAAACCCAGATTCCGATCTAACAAAGGTCTTAACTCATTCTGTTTCTATGCCACATCAATGTGGAATGCGCTCCCAACAGGTATAAAAGAAAGGACATCTCTATCCTCCTTCAAAACCGCAATAAAAGTACACCTCCAGGCAACTTCAACCCTAAACTAACACCCTCCCCGGATTGTTGTTAATCAAATGTAAACAATCAAATGCAGATATTTTTCTTATGCCTTCTGATCTCTCTCTCTCTCTCTCTATGTCCACTACTTGCTGTACATATCCTACCAAGTCAGACCTACACTGTTTCAATATCCATTTCTCTGTTGTCAATTGTTGATGACTGATGATAACAACCAAACCTAACCCCCCTCCCCCCCTCCACACCCCGAATTGTAAATAATTTAACGTATACACTCTGATGATTATCTTGTGTGATGACTGTATTATGATGATAGTATATATGATAGTATATATCTGTATCATGAATCAATTTAAGTGGACCCCGACTTAAACAAGTTGAAAAACTTATTCGGGTGTTACCATTTAGTGGTCAATTGTACGGAATATGTACTTCACTGTGCAACCTACTAATAAAAGTCTCAATCGATCAAAAGGTTAGGTTGGATTTACCCTGGATAACCTTAGACACCCCTGACCTACTGGATTTATCCTCATGTAGCAGGCTCCAACGGGACAGTTTCGTCAAGCTAAAGCTAAAGCCAATGAGCTAAAGGCCCTGAGCTGTCAACTCACTGTCCAGTGCAACTCTTGAGGTCTAGGTCAGGGGTGTCATACTTATTTTAGATGGAGAAAAATCTACTTCTAAGTGGGCCGGATAACTTAAAAATAAAGACAACTTCAAATTGTTTTCTTTGCTTAAAAATAGAACAAGCACAATCTGAAAATGCACAAATCATAATGTTGTTGGGGTTTTTTTTTACACTTACATGTGGCGGTTAATAGTTTTCTATCTTTTTTAGTGGTTATTTTAATTTTCTCAATACATTATGTAATAATGTGCATCAGTCAACTCATTGCTGTTAATTTTCAATCTATCAAGATAAAAAAATATAATATCAAAATCAAATTACAGGTTGTTATTTATGTAGTTTGCTAATTTTCCTCAACTGATGTACTAACATGTGGTTTATTTTTTTCTACATATGTAGCATCATCTACAGAGATACAAATAAATTGCTATTGTGACATCTAGTGGACACATTTAGAACAGCAGTTTCTTTCATTCAAAAATTTCGGTTCATTTTTATACTTAGCAAACTCATCCCGGGGGTCGGATAAAACCTGTTCGCGGGCCCCATCCGGCCTTACGTTTGACATCCATGGTCTAGGCTTTGTGAAGTTTGCATGATGTACTAATGCACAGCCCCACGAGCCGGCTAACTGGCATCCATTACACACACTCCTTCTCTTTCTTTCTTCTTTTTTATACAGCTGCCTTCAAACACACACACACACACACACACACACACACACACACACACACACACACACACACACACACACACACACACACACACGCACACGCACACACGTTATTGTATTTGTTACCTTCTTGAGACGACTTTACGACCACCCTTTCTAGATATATAAAGATTTGTATTTGCAACATTATTAATATATACATACTATGCAAATATAACAAAGCTTGTTGTGAAAAATGAGTTGGAATTTTACAAGAAAAAGGTCACAGTTTCACTAGAAAACTTTAGAATTTCGGCAGTATTATAATAAAAGTCACAATTGTACTCAACGATAGTCAACACTTTACAAGTAAAACTGAACATTTGTGTAATGTTATGATGCAAGAAAAAGCTTAAAATTTTGACAATTTTAATTTTACTCAACCCATCCATCCATCCATCTTCTTCCACTTATCCGAGGTCGGGTCGCGGGGGCAGCAGCCTAAGCAGGGAAGCCCAGACTTCCCTCTCCCCAGCCACTTCGTCCAGCTCTTCCCGGGGGATCCCGAGGCGTTCCCAGGCCAGCCGGGAGACATAGTCTTCCCAACGTGTCCTGGGTCTTCCCCGTGGCTTCCTACTGGTCGGACGTGCCCTAAACACCTTCCTAGGGAGGCGTTCGGGTAGCATCCTGACCAGATGCCCGAACCACCTCATCTGGCTCCTCTCGATGTGGAGGAGCAGCGGCTTTACTTTGAGCTCCCCCCGGATGGCTCAACAAAAGTCACAATTTTATAAGAAAACTTTAAAATGTTGGCAATATTATAATAATAACTGGAATTTTACATGGCAAAATTATGACAAAAGTCATAATTTCACTAAAAAAATGTCACTATTTTACAAGAACATAAAAAAAATGGCAATATTGTGATAAAAGTCAGAGTTTTGTATGACAAATGTCACCATTTTGCAAATTAAAAAATAATAATTTTATATTAAAAAGGTAATAATTTTACGAGAAAATATTGCAATATTACAGAAACAGAAATAATATGAGAAATTGTTACCAATTTTATAAGAAAAAAGTCGACACAATGTTAGAAAAAGACTTATTTTAGTTCATTTATTTTTATTTTCATTTTTTGTTTGTAATTGTTTTTTAGTTATTACAGTATGTCTCTCTATATATATTTATTTATTTTTTTTAATTTATTTTGGCCAAAGGGGGCGCATTTTAATTTCTTACACACACTTGTTATTACATATGTTGGCCAGAGGGGGAGCGCTTCAATTTTTTTACACACACTCGTTATTTCATATGTTGACCAGAGGGGGAGCACTTTTAAAACCCATCCATCCATCCATTTTTTTACCGCTTGTCCCTTTTGGGGTCGCGAGGGGGGGCCTATCTCAGCTGCATTTGGGCGGAAGACAGGGTACACCCTGGGGCCAACACAGATAGACAGACAACATTCACACTCACATTCACACACTAGGGCCAATTTAGTGTTGCCAATCAACCTATCCCCAGGTGTATGTCTTTGGAGGTGGGAGGAAGCCGGAGTACCCGGAGGGAACCCACGCAGTCACGGGGTGAACATGCAAATTCCACACTGAAAGATCCCAGGACCTTCGTATTGTGAGGCACATGCACATGCAGGGGTTACCCTGTGCCACCGTGCAGCCCACTTTTAAAACCAACCCAGTCAATTTGCAAAATCCCTCCTTTTTGGGACCACCCTAATCTTGATAGATTCCACCACCAGGGGTGCAAATTAGACATTCTCTATTAGATGCAATGGTTTTCCGTATTGGGACCATGATTTATGTCCTAACTCAGGGGTAGGGAACCTATGGCTCTGGAGCCAGATGTAGCTCTTTTGATGACCGCATCTGGCTCTCAGATAAATCTTAGCTGGCATTGCTTAACACGATAAGTCAGTGTTTTTTAACCTTTTCTGAGCCAATGCACATTTTTTTCATTGAAAAAATTCTGAGGCACACCACCAGCAGAAAACATAAAAAAATGAAACTCAGTAGCCGATATTGACAATAAAAAGTCGTTCTCGCAATTGTTGGATATGAATTGAAACCATAACCAAGCATGCATCACTATAACTCTTGTCTCAATGTAGGTGTACTGTCACCACCTGTCACATCACGCCGTAACTTATTTGGAGTTTTTTGGTGTTTTCCTGTGTGTCTTGCGCTCCTCTTTTGTTGGTATTTTCCTGTAGCAGTTTCATGTCTTCCTTGAATGCTATTCCCCACACCTGCTTTGTTTTCGCAATCAAGACTATTTAAGTTGTGCGGACGCTCTCCTTCTTTGTGGTGACATTGTTGATTGTCATGCCATGTACGGATGTACTTTGTGGACGCCGTCTGCTCCACGCGCTGTAAGTCTTTGCTGTCGTCCAGCATTCTGTTTTTGTTTACTTTGCAGCCAGTTTAGTTTTAGTTTCGTTGTGCTTTAATGCCTTTTCTTAGCGGCACTTAACGGCACTCGCCTTTTGTTTATTTTTGGTTTAAGTGTTGGATACCTTTTTACCTACACGCTGCCTCCCGCATATTGTACTCACAACAAACCATGTTCCCGACATCTACAAAGCAATTAGCTACCTGCTGCCACCTACTGATATGGAAGAGTATTACACGGTTACTCTGCCGAGCTCTAGACAGCACCGACACTCAACAACGGCACATTTTTTAATCATAGTTACTGGTTTGCAAAAAATATTTTTAACCCAATTAGGTGAAATTACGTAATCTCCCACGGCACACCAGACTGTATCTAACAGCACACGACTGTGGCACAGTGGTTGAAAAACACAGCGATAAGTACTGAATAATTCCGCTGGTAATCAAAGTGTTAAAAGTAACGTTGAAAATATAAAACATTCTCATGCATTTTAATCCATCTATCCGTTTACTACCGCACCTGTTCAAGAAGTCGCATTAATGGTAAGAACTATTTGATTCATTATCGGTGAGCTTCAGAATAACAATGTTATTAAAAAAGAAGAATAAACTTATTATACTCTAAAAATGTCGGTCTTACTTAAAAATGCACGCATTTAGTTGTATTCAGTGTTAAAAAATATTATATGGCTCTCACAGAAATACATTTTATAATATTTGGCTTTCATGGTTCTCTCAGCCAAAAAGGTTCCCGACCCCTGTCCTAACTTGTTTACCGGTCTTCATATAGACGATACTTCTCCAACCTCCGAGGACAAAGCTACGAACAATGGGCTTTCTGCTCCGCCGCTCCCAGTCTGTGGAACGCTCTCCCTGACCACCTGAGGGCACCACAGACTGTGGATGCCTTTTTTTTTTAGATAAGTGCATACTAGCTATAGCTATTTGGCTGTTCTAGTTTGTATTTTTATTTATTTCCTTATTATCTTTTTAATTATTATTAATTTTTTTTAATACACTGTAGCACTTTGAGATTGTTTACTCAATATAAAGTGCTTTTTACAAATAAAATCTATTATTATTATTATTCCTTTTTTTCTTGTTGTCTCAAGAAGAGCAGAAATACAAGAACACCACACACACGCGCGCAAATACGCAGTGTTTATACAATGAATGCTTTATGCCAAAAAGAGTAAAAAGACAGAAAAAAGTGCATTTATATGTCTTCACGCCTGTGTGTGTGTGTTACAAAGAGGGGGAACAGGGAGGATGTCGCACACTTCTTGCCTCCAAATGCACAAAACAGACATTCTACTCCAATCACACACGGTCCCGCCCTCTTTGGATCCAACCAATGAGCGCTCTCCTTCCGCTCCCTCTGCCCTCATGGCTCCACCCCCTTGCTCGCTCGACCAGCGCTGCACAACTCACCAAGACAACCCTCACACACACACCACGTAGAAACACACACACTCACACACACACGCAGCTGTACTGGTAGAAGCAGGCGTGGACACACGCACACACACACACACACACACTCAATTTCGTAAAGGTTGCGGCACCGGCGCGTAGAGAAAAAAAAGGATTTTGTAGCGATCCAACATGTCCTGTTCTTTTCTGTCCTAAGTGCAGTCAATCAGTGCTCACACACGACAGGCGTGTTGGGTGATTTGTATTTTTTTTTTCCCACGGAAGAATTAGACAAAAGGACGGCACGGAGGTTGTTTTTTTTTTCCCATGAAAGGATCTTATGTGTTTTCTAGAAGGCTCCCCAGCGCATCAAACTGGAGTCCTCACACCCACCAGGTAAACACTTTCTTCAATGGCAGCCTTCGTGCTACCGATCAGCTTTCTTACATCCCAACTAATTAGTCATTAAACTGTTTCTGCACATTTGCACTCTTACTATGTTGGAAATTAGTTGGACAAACTTTTCCCAAATGGAAGACTGTGGGGGCTGCCTTCATTTTCTTAACATTTAATTCACATTTTAAACCGATCGAACGTAAAATGAAAAAAAGACCAAAACCAGTCAGATTTGTGTCACAGGTTAGTAATAAAAAAATATAGTAAAACAATTTAATCATCATTTTCTCGCTTAAAATTAAGATCCATGTTTTTTGGGATGACTTTTTCCACTACACACACACACACCATGTTCACCATGTGCTCACGTTTTACATTTACAAAACATTTACTGTCTCTTATTATTATTTTTTAAATCATACTACGACTAAACCCCTCACCGTCTTGCCCTTCTCTAAATTAACTTTCATTCTTCATGGGAGGTACCGGGAGGACATTTGACAGACGTTCTTGATAGAAATAAGACTGAAGATAATCCCGAAGGTCAGAAAACATAACGCACAAGCTTACTCTGCAATAGAAAAAAAAAATCAAACTACAGAAGAATTAGACAAAAGGATGGCACGGCTTTTTTTTTTTCCCTCATGAAAGGATCTTATGTGTTTTCTAGAAGGCTAAACACTTTTTTCAATGGCAGCCTTCGTGCTATCGATCTGCTTCCTTACATCCCAACTAATTAGTCATCTAACTGTTTCTGCACATTTTGTACCGGTTTTTACTCTTACTATGTTTGAAATTAGTTGCACAAACTTTTCCCAAATAGAAGACTGTGTGGGCTACCTTGATCTTCTTTTAACATTTAAATCACATTTTAAACCAATCCAATGTAATAATGAAAGACAATCAAAAACAGTCAACATGTCAGATTTGTGTCACAGGTTAGTAATACAAAATCTAGTTAAACAAGTAAATCATCATTTTCTCGCTTAGAATTAAGATCAGGGTTCTCTGGGATGAGGTTTTCCACTACACACACACCATGTTCACCATGTGCTCACGTTTTACGTTTACAAAACATTTACTGTCTCTTATTATTATTTTTTAAATCATACTACAACTAAACCCCTCACCATCTTGCCCTTCTTTAAATTTACTTTCATTCTTCAGACTTTCTCGATAGAAATAAGATTGAAGATAATCTAGAAGGTCAGAAAACATAACGCACAAGCTTACACTGCAATAGAGGGGGAAAAAAATCAAACTACAGAAGAATTAGACAAAAGGACGGCACGGAGGGTTGTTTTTTTTTCCATGAAAGGATCTTATGTGTTTTCTAGAAGGCTTCCCAGTGCAACAAACTGGAGTCCTCACACCCACCAGGTAAACACTTTCTTCAATGGCAGCCTTCGTGCTATCGATCAGCTTCCTTACATCCCAACTAATTAGTCATCAAACCGTTTCAGCACTTTTTTTTTTTTACCAGTTTTTACTCTTACTATGTTTGAAATTAGTTGCACAAACTTTTCCCAAATAGAAGACTGTGTGGGCTACCTTGATCTTCTTTTAATATTTAAATCACATTTTAAACCAATCCAATGTAATAATGAAAGACGATCAAAAACAGTCAACATGTCAGATTTGTGTCACAGGTTAGTAATACAAAACCTAGTAAAACAAGTAAATCATCATTTTCCCGCTTAGAATTAAGATCAGGGTTCTCTGGGATGAGTTTTTCCACTACACACACACACCATGTTCACTATGTGCTCACCTTTTACATTTACAAAACATTTTCTGTCCCTTATTATTATTTTTTAAATCATACTACAACTAAACCCCTCACTGGCCTCTCAATGGTCTTTCTGCCGTTCTTCATGGGAGGTCCCGGGAGGATAGTTGACAGACTTTCTCGATAGAAATAAGACCGAAGATAATCCAGAAGGTCAGAAAACATACCGCGCGAGCTTACTCTGCAATTGAGAGAGAAAAAAATCAAACAAGAAGTTCATTATTTCATGCGGACAAACCTGATGAATGATACCAGTGAGGCTCAGAGCTAGAACCAGGGCAGTGGAGCTAACTCGCCCTGGTCTTTGAGTAATTCAGATTCACCAAACTGTATTATATTGGGGAAATTAAGGCATTATTTGCAGTAATAAGGAAGAAATAGTACAACAAGGCATAAACAAGAATGACTGTGCATGTGAGCTGTGTGCTTGGTATTTTATATTTTTTATGTATTTTTTAATCTATTTATCTTAGTACCATGTTCTTATATTTTCTATGTGTCATTATGAATTTGCACTAAATGAGTTTGATTGGCAACACTAAATTGGCCCTAGTGTGTGGATGTGAGTGTGAATGTTGTCTGTCTATCTGTGTTGGCCCTGCGATGAGGTGGCGACTTGTCCAGGGTGTACCCCGCCTTCCGCCCGATTGTAGCTGAGATAGGCTCCAGCGCCCCCCGCGACCCCAAAGGGAATAAGCGGTAGAAAATGGATGGATGGATGGAGTTTGCTTGCAATTTTGCTGTACAATGACAATAAAGATATATTCTATTCTTAAAAAAAACTATATATAATACAGTTAAATATAGAATACAATAAACATGGACTATTGACACTGATACATACAGTTAAAATAGAATACAATTAACATAGAGTAAATAGTACACTAGTATATACAATGCAAAGGTGCGAGTGGTTTCGTTAATACAGAATATTGTGCAAGTCCATGGCAGCATGTGTGAAGCAGGTCTTTAGGTAGATTCTAAACATTTTTGAAAGAAGATGGTGTGCAGCCCTATTTGGTGAGTATCCTGGTAAAAAATGTATATCAGGGGTTCCAGCCGGATCACCCAAAAACTGCATTGTATCGCCCTCTAGAGAGCGCTAATATTATCAGCACAGCTATGCGTCTCATTCAGCAAATCTCGTAACCATGTTCATCAAGACAGGATGTGTGAACATAATTGAATAACCTATGCTGTAAAAAAAAAAAAAACGGCGGTCGTCTACCGTTTTTGTTTGGAGATGCAAATTTTCCAGGGTTTTGAGCCATTTCCAATTTGTTTTGTTTTCTGTGTGGTCCAAATAGTCCTTTGATGTTGTAATAATGCTGGCCGTGTTTAATTTAGTTTTTACAATGAAAGAAAACAAGCTGTGTCGCACTTTGGACATCACTGAAGGAGAAGCTAAATAAAGCATCGAGTGGGGAGAAAAAAGCCTTTTGTTCATCCTAGCTGTACTTTGTGTATTTTGTCTTCTAAGATCAGGGGAGTCCAAACTTTTTTCCAGTGAGGGTGGCATGCATACAACTAAAAGGATGAGTGCATCAACTTTGATTATTTTTGAAGATTCTAGAACCAATTTAAAGCTGGTCAATACATGCTAATCTATCACAACAAAACATCAACACCTTAAATTGTTTTTTTTTTAAATGACAAAACAAATTAGTATAGTATCTGACAGTATATATAATTAAGGCTGCAACAATTATTCAAGTACTTTGTTTAGAAAAAAAAAAAGTGTATTTATTTTTATAAATATTTATTTTTATTTATTTATTAAGTGCAGCAAATAAAAAATTATCAAAAATCTGGACAGCATGGAGTGCCCAGAACCTTAAAAACACAGACATAGTTTCCGCACGCAAGACATAAGCGAACTAAGCAGCTGCTAAGGGCCCTGCGGCCACCAGGGGGCCCCCGAGAGTACATGATTATTTACATTGTTTTAATACCAGTTCAGAGGTGTCCACAATACGGCACGCTGTAGTCTTCTGTGCAGCCTGCGGTGTGTTTTTGTCTCAATTTATACCACCGCAAAATATCTTTGATACGATTTAGCACAGTTTTCACCACCCCCATTTGGAGTTTAATGGAATCACTAGTTAACGACCACATGTTTGTTTTCTACCACTGGGAGCACAGCATTAATGTATATGGCCCAATCCAAACAACTTTCCCCACTAATGGCGTAAATTAACTTTAACCAACAAAGAAAGTCAACACACGGTCGCACATCCTGCTCATTGAACTTAGTGGACATTGTAAAACATGTGTATATAATCTAAAATTACACATATCCATTATAGGGCATGATGGGTACTTTTTGCAAAACTCTCGCCACACTTCCCCATGTTTGGCACAGTTTAGGTGCTTGATATTTCTGATTGATTACAAAACTTTAAAGGGGAACATTATCACAATTTCGGAAGGGTTAAAACCATTAAAAATCAGTTCCCAGTGGCTTATTTTATTTTTCGAAGTTTTTTTCAAAATTTTACCCATCACGCAATATCCCTAAAAAAAGCTTCAAAGTGCCTGATTTTAACCATCGTTATATACACCCGTCCATTTTCCTGTGACGTCACATAGTGATGCCAACACAAACAAACATGGCGCATAGAACAGCGAGCTATAGCGACATTAGCCCGGATTCAGACTCGGATTTCAGCGACTTAAGCGATTCAACAGATTACGCATGTATTGAAACGGATGTTGTAGTGTGGAGGCAGGTAGCGAAAATGAAATTGAAGAAGAAACTGAAGCTATTGAGCCATATCGGTTTGAACCGTATGCAAGCGAAACCGACAAAAACGACACGACAGCCAGCGACACGGGAGAAAGCGAGGACGAATTTGGCGATCGCCTTCCAACCAACGATTGGTATGTGTTTGTTTGGCATTAAAGGAAACTAACAACTATGAACTAGGTTTACAGCATATGAAATACATTTGGCAACAACATGCACTTTGAGAGGGCAGACAGCCCAATTTTCATCAATTAATATATTCTGTAGACATACCCTCATCCGCGCTCTTTTCCTGAAAGCTGATCTGTCCAGTTTTGGAGTTGATGTCAGCAGGCCAGGGAAGCTAGGGTCAATATTCTTCTCTTGATCATCTTCGGTGGCATAAGGGACGGTGTGAGCCAAGACATCCAGGGGGTTTAGCTCGCTTGTCTGCGGGAACAAACTGCCGCCATTGCTTGCCGTGCTACCAAGGTCCTTTGTCCCTGAATTGCTCACACACTCCGGCAGATTCAATGGGGGTCGGGCGGCAGATTTCTTTGACTTTATCGTTGGAAATGCATCTGCTTTGAGTGTCGGAGGATATCCACACATTCTTGCCATCTCTGTCGTAGCATAGCTTTTGTCGGTAAAGTGTGCGGAACAAACGTCCAATTTCTTGCCACTTTGGCATCTTTGGGCCACTGGTGCAACTTGAATCCGTCCCTGTACGTGTTGTTACACCCTCCGACAACACACTGACGAGGCATGATGTCTCCAAGGTACGGAAAACAGTCGAAAAAACAGAAAATAACAGAGCTGATTTGACTCGATGTTTGTAATGTGTTTGAGAAAATGGCGGATTGCTTCCCGATGTGACGTCACAGCTCCGAGAGCGAATAATGGAAAGGCGTTTAATTCGCCAAAATTCACCCATTTAGAGTTCGGAAATCGGTTAAAAAAATATATGGTCTTTTTTCTGCAACATCAAGGTATATATTGACGCTTACATAGGTCTGGTGATAATGTTCCCCTTTAAGGACATCGTCAGGAAAGTAAACAATGTAGGAGTGAAACTTTCACATATTCGTAATATTCAATGTTTTATCGTTTATACTTCATCTGGCATTGTTGTCACGGTGTGGGGGCGGAGGGTTGTTGACGTTGAAGTAGTCGAAGTAGTGTGTTGTTGTTCAGATTGTTCGCTTTAATCAAAGCAAACTGAAGTGTTATTTTAATACAAAAGATTGTTGTTACGTCACAATCAACGCTCTGCATTGTAGCAAAAAAAGCATCGTAAAGTGTGTATTTGTCTACACGTGTCTTTGTGTGTGTGTGTGTGTGTGTGTGTGTGTGTGTGTGTGTGTGTGTGTGTGTGTGTGTGTGTGTGTGTGTGTGTGTGTGTGTGTGTGTGTGTGTGTGTGTGTGTGTGTGTGTGTGTGTGTGTGTGTGTGTGTGTGTATATCAGCATATTGGCGATTACCTTTGAAAATTGGCTTTACTGCAGTTTGTAATGTATTATTTCATGTTTGGCAAACTTCCCTCTTCAATTTGGTATGACATTAATTTGCAGACTTAAACTTTGCCATCGCAGAACATTCAAAGAACGTAATATGTAACGTTTCGGGAACTGAAAAAGTGCTTGCCGTTTGCACCAATATGACACCAAGAAGCAACCCAAATGCACCTTTTAGGTAATGTTGATTGCCCAAAAAAGCTAACATAATCACAATATTCTGGGAACCAAAATAGTTAGCTGGGTAAACATCGGTGTAAAGATCACTTTCATAAATCACACTTAGTTGTAATAAATATTAATAAAAAAACAACTGAAGTTAGTATAGTGATTTCGATATCAAATGTATTTACATTACACACCTACTTTTACATTTAAGCCATTTTTCTTGCCTTGTTTCTGGTAACTTTGTTCATTAATATTTAGGTGTTTGCTTGATATTTTATTTAATTCGGTTTGTTTTTGTACAATTGAATTTGTTACTTTTGTATAGGGATGTCCGATAATGTTTTTTTTGCCGATATTCCGATATTGTCCAACTCTTTAATTACCGATACTGATATCAACCGATACCGATATCAACCGATATATGCAGTCGTGGAATTAACACATTATTATGCCTAATTTGGACAACCAGGTATGGTGAAGATAAGGTACTTTTAAAAAAAAATTAATAAAATAAGATGAATAAATTAAAAACATTTTCTTGAATACAAAAGAAAGTAAAACAATATAAAAACAGTTACATAGAAACTAGTAATTAATGAAAATGAGTAAAATTAACGGTTAAAGGTTAGTAATATTAGTGGACCAGCAGCACGCGCAACTGACTGTATCACTTGCAGACTGTATTGATATATATTGATATATAATGTAGGAACCAGCATATTAATAACAGAAAGAAACAACCCTTTTGTGTAAATGAGTGTGAATGAGTGTAAATGGGTGAGGGAGGTTTTTTGGGTTGGTGCACTAATTGTAAGTGTATCTTGTGTTTTTTATGTTGATTTAGTAAAAAAAATAAAAAAAATAAAAAAACCGATACCGATAAAAAAACAAAACGATACCGAGAATATCCGATATTACATTTTAACGCATTTATCGGCCGATAATATCGGCCTGCCGATATTATCTCTACTTTTGTATATATCTGAGTGATTTTATTGTTGTACTTAAATGTTTTCTTGCACTAAAAAAATATGTTTGCACTTTGCTGTTGCAGGTTTATGCTACCGAAAATAATGAACCAAATCAGAATCAGCTTTATTGGCCAGGTATGTGTAATACACAAGGAATTTAACTTTGGACGGTGCTCTCTCGGTAGAATGCAAACATTAAATAATAACGATGAGTTAAAAATAAAAACAGGTATTTTAAGGCTAATATGTACGAGACAGATAAGACAAGACATCAATTTTACTGTAAATGAACAGCTTTATCGCTTGGAACAATCAACCCCATGCCATTGTCGCTGAATGTTCTATATTTTTTAAATGATGAACCATATGTGGCACTTTGGACATCATTCATTCATTGGTATTATTTGTGTTTTTATTGCATTGATATTATTTATGTTCTTAATGCCAGGCTAACAAGAAGAGCATGTAAACAACACTGCCAGAGCCCCAATGAGTTTATTGTAGGTGTGTGAATGAGCAACAGTTGATATTATTGGCAGAAATAGAGGGCCCCGAAATTAGCAATAGAGGGCCCCAAAATCAAAATTTGCTTAGGGCCCCCTGAAATTTTTTTTAATTAATGCACAAATGTTAAAAGTGCAATTTCAATGTTGATGATGTGCATTTATTAGGGGAAAAAAAGATTATGGCAAGCAAAAATGTGTTTTTTTTTTTAACTATTTTCCCTAAAATGCGCAGTAAGTCTATAAATAATTGTATCCGATTACATGATTCTTCGAACAAACTAATCGATAGATTACTAAAATAATCGATAGCTGCAGCCCTGTAAATGATTAATTAATTGTATGTTTACACTATACAGAAGGCTACAAATGGCCACAATCTTTTCTTTTTTTTTTTCTTTTTTACCAATTATGACAACTGAACTAATAATTGCCGAGTGAAATATTATTGGTGCCAACTCTTGATGTACTCTTGTCTTTCTTCATGTAGTGCTGATAGTTGCAGCAGTGTTATTCTATTTAGCCTACTGTAGGGCGGAGGGGTCGGGTGTGTGTGTGTGTGTGTGTGTGTGTAAATGCGAGGGCATCTGTGGCCCACAGCTGTTTTTTTAATGGCTTGCTGTGTATTCTTAGAATAAAACGAAACAATAGATATATGTACTTTTGTTAACCCCCTTGATGGGAGTTAATGAGGCGAACTAAATCAGAGAACAAACAAAACGTATGCACTTAAAAGGTATGCTTCTACATATTTTAATTAGCTAATTTCAAGTGTTTATTTGCTAGCAAGCTTGTTTTTTTTGTTTAATTATTTTTTATTCATTTTTCATATAGGGGAAACAAGTCATAAAAAGTCTTAAGTGAATTCAGACGAGGTTGAAATGTTAATACAGTACTAATAACGCTAATAATGATAAAACACTTGGTCGCCTAAAATAGAAAGCTGTTATTCAGGCCGTATTTTCCCTTGAACTATTTATTAGTTGTAGCATGTTAACCCGTATCCCCCAGACTACACCCATAACCTTACCTTCATATATAAACAGATACATAACATACATAGTTCTTCAATGAAACAAACTATATGCTGTAGTGTTATCTCAATTATGTTATTTAAATATTGTACTATTGGAGTGAGTTACCCAGAACAGTGATAAATACAAAACACATTTGTAAAAAACCCTATTTTACTATACGAAATCACATGTTTGGGGCATTTTACCTGACATTTTTAGCATATGTGATGAATTATTACTGTAACTTGACAAAATATATTGGCAAATCCATTTGGGCCTATACGTAAGGACCTAAAGAGAAAGTAAACATATCCTATAAGATTTTCAATGTTGAGCAGTAAAGTAACATATCACAGTAGTCAACAATGACAAGCGGTACAAATTAAAATCTGAGACAAAATAAAAAGGTTTGAAAAAAAATATCTGGAGATAAATAAAAATGACAGCATGGAGTATAGGCCAGGGGTGTCAAACTCATTTTAGCTCAGGGGCAACATGGAGGAAAATATATGGTAAAATCATGGCATGATAACCTAAAAATAAAGACAACTTCAGATTGTTTTATTTTGTTTAAAAATAGCACAAGCACATACTGAAAATGTACAAATCATATGTTTTTTTTTTTACACTTACATGTTGCGGTTAATAGTATTCTATCTTCATTTGTCGATATTTATACTTTCTGAATAAATCATGTGATAATGATAATCAGTCAAATAGGTGAAATTAAGTCTGGCAGAATTTTAAAATGCTCCTATTGGTGTTATTTTTGTATCTATCAGAATACGAAATGAATAATGATATCAAAATCAAATTACAGGGTGTTATTATTATAATTTACTAATTTTCCTCAACTGATGTGGTTTATTGTGTACATATGTAGCATCATCTACAATTCAATAGAACTTGTGAATTTGGACTCATTTCATTAATCGCACATGAAGTTATTGTTAACTGTGTAAACATTTAAAATTTAGTGTGTAAGCCAAGGGTGTCAAACTCGTTTTCATTGAGGGCCACATCGCAGTTGTGGTTGCCCTCAGAGGGCCGCATTTATCAGTGAGTAATATATACATGTATGATATATATTACTTTTAAAAAAATATATTTTTATTTATTATATATTTTTTTATATATTATATATATTATAATATATACATATATGTAACACATTAACAATATTTTTTTTTTTACATAAGCTGCAAAAAAAAAAAAACATTTTACTTGAAAAACTGGCAGCTTAGAATCAGAATTTTACAGTAAAAACAGTGTTTTTTAACATTTTTTTTACTGCATATAACAAAATTGAATAAATGTAATGAAATGGAGAAACAATACCACTGTTTTTAGCGGTAAAATTCATGCAACTGTAAAATCTTGTCGTTTGAATGTTTTTTTGTTTGTTTTTTAATGTTTAAGTGTCTTACTGTATATGGGAAAAAAAACAGTACCAAAGATGATTTTACGATAAATCATTGTCGTACAATCTATTGTCAATTTTACAGTCTACAATTTGATTGATAATTTGTTTTGAAATCATAAGTCAAGCAGATATTTAAGTACAGTATTTATCTCGATTTGAACAAACAATCTTTTTGGATTACATGATAATATAATATTTAGATTTGGATAATATTGCATTTTAAAAGATGGACAATTGCATGCAGTACATGTTTTTTATTGTCAAAAGGGAAATAAATATATTTAGTAAGAAAAGACTAAGCATTTTATTAACGCATATTATTTCCAGGCTTTTGCGGGCCACATAAAATAACGTGGCGGGCCAGATTTGGCCCCCGGGCCTTGAGTTTGATACCTGTGGTGTAAGCAATTGGAAAAAAACTGCATCATCTGCTCTCTGTAATGTGTTCTGTAATGTCAGTTTTATTTTTACCGTAAAATCTTGTTGTTTTAGTGTTTTTTTGTTTGTTTTTCAATGTTTTAGTGTCTTACTGTATATGGGGAAAAAAATAGTACCAAAGTTGATTTTACAGTAAAAAAAAACGTGTAAAATCTATTGTCAATTATACAGTCTAAAAGTTTTTTGATAATTTGTTTTGAAATCATAAGTCAAGCAGATATTTAAGTACAGTATTTATCTCTATTTTAACAAAAAATATTTTTGGAATACATGATAATATAATATTTTGATTTTGATAATATTGCGTTTTAAAAGATTTTCACTTACATGCAGTACCTGGTGTTTGACGTCAAAAGGGAAATAAATATATTTAGTAAGAAAAAACTAAGCATTTTATTAACGCATATTATTTCCAGGCTTTTGCGGGCCACATAAAATAATGTGGCGGGCCAGATTTGGCCCCCGTGCCCTTGAGTTTGACACCTGTGGTGTAAGCAATTGGAAAAAACTGCATCATCTGCTCTCTGTAATGCGTTCTGTAATTTCAGTTTTATTTACCGTAAAATCTTGTTTTTTTGTTTGTTTTTCAATGTTTTAGTGTCTTACTGTGTATGGAAAAAAAACAGTACCAAAGTTGATTTTGTGGTAAAAAACCGTAAAATCCATTGTCAATTTTACAGTCTACAATTTGATTGATAATTTGTTTTGGAATCATAAGTCAAGCAAATATTTAAGTACAGTATTTATCTCTATTTGAACAAACAATCTTTTTTGAATACATGATAATATAATATTTGGATTTTGATAATATTGCATTTTAAAAGATGTACAATTGCACGCAGCACATGGTTTTTAATGTCAAAAGGGACATAAATATATTTAGTAAGAAAAGACTAAGCATTTTATTAACTCCTATTATTTCCAGGCTTTTGCGGGCCACATAAAATAACGTGGCGGGCCAGATTTGGCCCCTGGGCCTTGAGTTTGACACCTGTGGTGTAAGCAATTGGAAAAAACTGCATCATCTGCTCTCTGTAATGCGTTCTGTAATTTCAGTTTTCTTTACCGTAAAATCTTGTTGTTTTTTTGTTTGTTTTTCAATGTTTTAGTGTCTTACTGTGTATGGAAAAAAACAGTACCCAAGTTGATTTTGTGGTTAAAAAAACGTAAAATCCATTGTCAATTTTACAGTCTACAATTTGATTGATAATTTGTTTTGAAATCATAAGTCAAGCAGATATTTAAGTACAGTATTTATCTCGATTTGAACAAACAATCTTTTTTGAATACATGATAATATAATATTTGGATTTTGATAATATTGCATTTTAAAAGATGTACAATTGCACGCAGCACATGGTTTTTAATGTCAAAAGGGAAATAAATATATTTAGTAAGAAAAGACTAAGCATTTTATTAACTCCTATTATTTCCAGGCTTTTGCGGGCCACATAAAATAACGTGGCGGGCCAGATTTGGCCCCTGGGCCTTGAGTTTGACACCTGTGGTGTAAGCAATTGGAAAAAACTGCATCATCTGCTCTCTGTAATGCGTTCTGTAATTTCAGTTTTATTTACCGTAAAATCTTGTTGTTTTTTTGTTTGTTTTTCAATGTTTTAGTGTCTTACTGTGTATGGAAAAAAACAGTACCAAAGTTGATTTTGTGGTTAAAAAAACGTAAAATCCATTGTCAATTTTACAGTCTACAATTTGATTGATAATTTGTTTTGAAATCATAAGTCAAGCAGATATTTAAATACAGTATTTATCTCGATTTGAACAAACAATCTTTTTTGAATACATGATAATATAATATTTGGATTTTGATAATATTGCATTTTAAAAGATGTACAATTGCACGCAGCACATGGTTTTTAATGTCAAAAGGGAAATAAATATATTTAGTAAGAAAAGACTAAGCATTTTATTAACGCATATTTTTTCCAGGCTTTTGCGGGCCACATAAAATAACGTGGCGGGCCAGATTTGGCCCCCGTGCCCTTGAGTTTGACACCTGTGGTGTAAGCAATTGGAAAAAACTGCATCATCTGCTCTCTGTAATGTGTTCTGTAATGCCAGTTTTTTTTAACGTAAAATCTTGTTGTTTTTTTGTTTGTTTTTCAATGTTTTAGTGTCTTACTGTGTATGGAAAAAACAGTATCAAAGTTGATTTTACAGTAAAAAAACTTGTAAAATCTATTGTCAATTATACAGTCTACAAGTTGTTTGATAATTTGTTTTGAAATCATAAGTCAAGCAGATATTGAAGTACAATATTTATCTTTATTTTACCAAAAAATATTTTTGGAATACATAATATAATATTTTGATTTTGATAATATTGCATTTTAAAAGATGTACAATTGCATGCAGTACATGTTTTTTAATGTCAAAAGGGAAATACATATATTTAGTAAGAAAATAAGGATTTTATTAACACATATTATTTACAGCCACATAAAATAATGGGGCGGGCCAGATTTAGCCCCTGGGGCCTTGAGTTTGACACCTGTGGTGTAAGCAAACGGAAAAAAAACGGTATCAACTGCTTTTTGTAATGCGTGGGGAGGAGCGATCGCGCTAAATGACACGTTTTTATTTTGATTTTGGATTATTTGGAAGTCTTTCTATTACTTTCTATTATGACAGGTGGCGAAATGTAACCTGCAGAATATGGTCGACAAAAGACTGCACGTCGGCATGTGTAATTGCGGAGAAGCGATCGCAATGTTTTCATATATATTACTCCCTCCACTCCCCAACAAATCTAAGGGTGATGCTGAATTTTATTTTTACTATGTATGTGTTTTCCCCAAATCAATAAAGAAGACCCGTGGATGATAAATTGATAGCTGTTATGCGGAGCAAATAAAGCCTTGGAGTTAAACATTTATATTTATGCGCGACTGTTCATCTCCTTGACAGCTGCGGGTGAACGGCATTTAATGGTGTAAAAGTCGGGAGAACATTCTGTGTTTCTTTGCGCGTGGTGTGTGTTTATAGAGGCACACTGGTGTGTGTGTGTGTGTGTGTGTGTGTGTGTGTGTGTGTGTGTGTGTGTGTGTGTGTGTGTGTGTGTGTGTGTGTGTGTGTGTGTGTGTGTGTGTGTGTGTGTGTGTGTGTGTGTGTGTGTGTGTGTGTGTGTGTGTGTGTGTGTGTGTGTGGTGAGGTGAAGGTAAGGGTGGACGCTGCACCGCTGATCAGACGCAGGGAAAGAAGACCGGCTTTTCTGTTTGCCTAATGACTTCCAGACACACACATTTGCATTCCATTGCCGTGTGTGTGGGAGTGTGTGTGTGTGTGAGTGAGAGAGTGTGTGTGTCTGCCCCCGCCCTTTACCTTTTCATTTAGAAACATACATTTTGAGACTCTGCCGAAACGCGTGTGTGAGTAAGAAAGTCCCGGCAGGAAGTAGGTGATGGATTAAAGGAATTAAACTGTCACCGTGAACGGAAACATGCTTAAAGAGACACGTCGTAAAGACAGGAGGGCAAAGATAGTGCTTCAGAGACGATGAACATGTGTAACTGATTAAGATTCCGAGGGGCCTATTGGGCATGAGAAGATGTCAAGAAAAGTTACAAGTCTACACTTTTACCTATTTTAATTTTTTTTAAATCAGATTAATCACACTTTTAAATTTGGATTACCGTATTTTTCGGAGTATAAGTCGCACCGGAGTATAAGTCGCACCGAACGAAAATGCATAATAAAGAAGGAAAAAAACATATATAAGTCGCATTTTTGGGGAAATTTATTTGATAAAACCCAACGCCAGGAATAGACATTTGAAAGGCAATTTAAAATAAATAAAGAATAGTGAACAACAGGCTGAATAAGTGTACGTTATATGAGGCATAAATAACCAACTGAGAACGTGCCTGGTATGTTAACGTAACATATTATGGTAAGAGTCATTCAAATAACTATAACATATAGAACATGCTATACGTTTACCAAACAATCTGTCACTCCTAATCGCTAAATCCCATGAAATCTTATACGTCTCGTCTCTTGCGTGAATGAGATAAATAATATTATTTAATATTTTACGGTAATGTGTTAATAATTTCACACATAAGTCGCTCCAGAGTGTAAGTCGCACCCCCGGCCAAACTATGAAAAAAACTGCGACTTATAGTCCGAAAAATACGGTAATCATGATTAATCACAAACTATTACTGGTTTGCATAATTCAAACTACCATAAAAAAAGACTCCTATATTAGGATACAAATGCAATTTTATTGTCAGAATGTCATCCAGGAACATTTTTTTAAATGTTTCACATTTTTTGCTTAAAAACGTGGTAACAGTTTTATCTAAAATCCAGTCAGGGTTTATTTTGTAGTGAAGATGACCAGCGAGCACACTAATCGGAGTTTCCTCACTCATCTTTATGACTTAGACTTCTTAGACTTAGACTTCCTTTTTATTGTCAGTCAAATTTGAACTTTACAGTACAGATAAGAACGGCATTTCGTTGTATTAGCTCGTTGTAGTGAAGGATTACAGAGCAATAAGGTGCAGATATAAATAGATTACTGTACAGATAAATATATTGCACTTTTGCATATGCATCAACGTTTATGGATGTATGTTATATTGTCTTTACATTCCAGGGGGGAATTGAGGGGATTATTATGATGTGTTCAAGAGTCTTATGGCTTGAGGGAAGAAGCTGTTACAGAACCTGGAGGTTCTGCTACGGAGGCTGCGGAACCTCTTTCTAGAGTCCAGCAGTGAAAAGAGTCCTTGGTGGGGGTGGGAGGAGTTATGTTAACCTGATCATTAACCGTATAACAATGGTTACCTTTCAGGTAACCATCCGCAGTTAAGTTAGAAAAGCATGTGCAGTCAAAATAAATTGCCTGAATAATGTGCATTTTTTGTGACTCACCACATGAGTTTTGACAGCCTTAGTTAAAACATTTGTTTACTTGAAATAGGGTTGTACGGTATACCGGTATTAGTATAGTACCGCGGTACTAATGAGTCATATTCGGTACTATACCGCCATGGGTGGATCAACACCTAACATCCACTGTAATGATACCAAGTACAGTAGCGTATCTAGTCGATACTACTATGAGTACGTCGATATTTTTTGGCATCACAACATCTTCTTTGGTTTTAAAAAAAATGTATATTATGTTTACAAACACAGGAAATATGTCCCTGGACACATGAGGACTTTGAATATGACCAATGTATGATCCTGTAACGACTTGGTATCGGATTGATACCCAAATGTGTGGTATCATCCAAAACTAATGTAAAGCATCCAAACAACAGAAGAATAAGTGATTATTACATTTTAACAGAAGTGTAGATAGAACATGTTGAAAGAGAAAGTAAGCAGATATTAACAGTAAATGAACAAGTAGATTAATCATTTGTTTTCTACCACTTGTCCTTAATAATTTTGACAAAATAATAGAAGGATAAATGACACAATATTCAATTGCCTTTATTTAACCAGGTAAAGACTCATTGAGATTAAAATCTATTTTTCAAGAGCGACCTGACAAAGAGGGCGGCACAAACAAAGTTACAATAATAATTACAACAAGACAATACAACAGAACAACAGCAGTCATACCACAACAGGTCAAAAAGTATGAATTCAATTTAAAAGCAATATGTTACTGCATATGTCAGCAGACAAATTATGAGCCTTTGTTTGCTTACTAACTAATAAAAGACAAGTTGTTCATGTATGTTCACTATTTTATTTAAGGACAAACTTGCAATAAGAAACATATGTTTAATGTACCCTAAGATTTTTTGTTAAAATAAAGCCAATAATGCCATTTTTTGTGGTCCCCTTTATTTAGAAAATACAGAAAAGTACCGAACAGTATCGAAATAATACCAAAATACTCAGAAGTCCCAAAGTGACATATGGTTGGAGTAGTGCAATACACACATATTTGTGACAGTCATCTGACTATCCCAGGATAAGGCGAGCTTATTTTTTGCCATTAAAAGTTAGTTCTTACACTATTTTTCTCAATCAATTCATATAAGGCAAGGCAAGACAAGGCAACTTTATTTGTATAGCACTTTTCATACACAAGGCAGACTCAAAGTGCTTCACAGCACAACATGTGGCACAACAAAGTGAAATGAAAGAAAATTAAAATGCAGACAATTAAAATAAAAACAGTGCGGACGTTAAAAGTTAAAAGATTTAGCTGAAAGCTAAGGTGAACATAAAAGTTTTCAGTCTAGTTTAAGACAAGCTAGCACAATATCCAGCTTTCAGCCTTAAAATTGCTCTGGCAATTGCAAATAATATCAGCAAAAATGCTAATATGGGTAGGGTTGCAAGGCTTAAGTAACGTAATTGTCACATATTAAGAAACAAATGTAAAAAGCGTTGAACGGGCCCTCGTAAGATTGGAACATGTGGAAGGATGTTTATAATGTCTATTTTCTATTTCCTGCTGGATCTACTCTCTATTTTATGCTGCTGCTGTCACATATACTGTATATACTGTAATATTGTACATGGTCATTGGTATATATTGTATATATGTTATAGACTTAATATAATATATCTGTATATATATATTATTCTGTCCACATTATGTATATATTCGTATATATGTTAGATTTTTTTATCGCTATATTAGTCTATTTATACCTGCATTGTCCTTTCCATCCTTACACTTTCCATCATTGTAACTGAGCTACTGTGTTGAACAATTTCCCTTGTGGATCATTAAAGATTGTCTAAGTATAAGTCTAAGGAAGTTATGATTGTATACTTTTCCATCACAAATGGAAGATATTGGTGCTACAGCAGTCATGCAGTGCAAAAATGTATGAAAATGGAAAAAGTTGGGGAAAAAAAAAATATTTTATTGTTTTAATATGGTTTCTGTCGGAGGACAAACATGACACAAACATTGTTTATGTTTTCCAATGCTGTAAAGATGTGCAGAATTAATATAACATTTTCAACATTTGCTTCAGCCTGCGACAAACGTTTCTTTCAGCATGACGTGGTGCAACCCAAACAAATACCTGTGCGAGTAGATATTCTCAAAAATGAACTACATCAAATCCAAACACCGCACGATATAGAGCCTCGGTTTGCCTGGTGACCTGTGGTGCCCCGAGTGGGGACGGACATCCGCTCCTTCGCGGTGCCCAGGAAGTCGAAGCCCGGTACGCTAAGGCTGCTTCGACACTAAGGTTATCCAGGGTATACCCCACCTAACCTTATCCGTGTCCACACACACACAATATGCAATCGTTTAAGAGCCCCTCCCCCATGCGTCCGCCGGTGCAGCGTGACCTAGTACGCATGTGCACGTCATAGTTATTTTGTGTGCAAGTTAAATTAAATGTAACTTATCTGAACAATATCCAGTGTTGTGGTAATTCAATTAACTGGAATCCAGTGTGCTGTGGGGCCCTATTGTAGTGAATCACACCTGAGCCATCATAAATTAATCAAATCTTTAATGGACATGTGAAAGTAAACAACTTGTTAGCAAACCTTATATACTCTGGACCTAGAGACGTTGAGTCCGCGACATACATGGCGGACAATAACTGATACAGTCTGCTTCGCCAGTCCAAATGCATTCCCTGTTTTCCGTAGTCTTCCCTCGTCGGCCAGTTAATACAAATCACACGCTAACTTTTTTTTATCACGTCCACGCATTCTCGTTGGCTCTCCTCCGACAAATGGACGAAGTTTTTCGGTAAGTAGAATCACAGCTGACCTGGAAACAACACACACTCGTTGACAGACATATCCCACCAAGCTGCCGTTTTTCCAGGGCTTATCCAAAACCGTCGCTCGACATTGCTGTGTTGTATCCCAAATAGCTGCAATCGCGCGTTTCCTTCTCTTAATGTATTCATGTGTGATTTCCACAAACGTCTGTACATGTAGAAGTAGGAGAAACACGGGCATGTCTGGATGACTCGCCGAGTTACGAAATGTGGCGCGTTCTTTCTGACGTCACTTCCTGTGTGGGGCGCGGTCTTTCTGACGTCACTTCCTGCGTGGGGCGCGGTCTTTCTGACGTCACTTTCTGCGTGGGGCGCGGTCTTTCTGGCGTCACTTCCTCTGCGAACTCAGTTTGTAAACGATCAATGAGTCCATACAGAGCTAAGAGCCGGAGATTCAAGAAATACACGGAGCACTTACCCGTGTTTAAAAAATTATCCAAGGAGGGGAACCTTAAACGCTGGTTTAGTGTGGCTGACACGGGGCTTAGGCTAAATAATTATTTGTTTAAGGAGTTAACCGGCTTAATGTAGACAGGGCCTGAGTCAGCCCACTCTGTGCACACTGGAGGCTGGAGCAGATCGGCGGCGGTCTCTGTGCCAGCAGCGGCCGGAGGCTTCGGCACACCTGCTCGCAGCGGTCTTTGTGCGCCATGGGATGCAGGGTAGACGAGCAGGACAACCCACGGATGCTTGTGGTGATGAATCGGGCGGGTTAGTATCGATTTGCACATTACTGCTAAGCGCACATCGCAGAAAGACCAGCCGGCAGAGGAGGTAGGCCATACCACCTCAATATGTATGGCCTTAATTATAAGACTTATATAAGGCTTTTAATAGACATATTTTGTTTTTGTTCCAATATGGCTCTTTCAACATTTTGGCCTAGGCAATATTCTTTCGCAATTTATTATCCCCTGTCTTTTTTCGTATCAGTCATTTTAACCGCAGCTCATTTGGTCAAATCCCAGAGGAGGAAGTTTGTTGAAGCACAACCCCTGTTTTTGGCCTAAGCATTGTTGACGGAAACCAATATGGACAACTTCCTGTTTGTGTTAAACAGTGTTGGGACGCGTTAGTCAGTCCCATCACTACAAAGTAACGCGTTACTATAACGCCGTTAGTTTTGGCGGTAACTAGTAATCTAACGCGTTATTTTTTATATTCAGTAACTCAGTTACCGTTACTATATGATGCGTTACTGCGTTATTTATTTTACGTTATTTTTTATGTAGTATCGGCTAGAAACAGAAGATCTGAGTGTGTTTTATTGCAGCGCTGCGGTGTTGTCCTTCTGAATCTCTCGTGTCACAAGGTAGAGGTGCGCTGTGCTTGTGTCTGGGTGTGGGGATGGAGGGGGGGGGGGGGGGCGTGCCTGATCATGGCGGAGCTGCAGTAGAGTTTCTTAGCATGGCGATATTATCACTACTGTAACCGAGGGTTTATATATGTCGCCTATACTGTATAAAACTACAAAATAACAAACACGGAGGCTCCAGTTTTACACGAGGCCCACTTTATTTCCTTTCTTTTCAAAACCGCCGCTCCACTACAGCGTGTCACCACTTCCGCTCTTAGCGCCTTAAAAATAAGAGCTCAAGGCATATACTGTATAACAGCTTATAACAGGAATTTAACGTCACAAAGAGGCAAGCCCATAAAAATAGCAAATGGCACGAAAACATTGTCCAAGCTTCTGGACACAGTGGACAGTGAGCACATAAACATGAAAAGCGAGCTAAAGAAGACACTCCAAATTCTGCCTCTGCTCATCATTCATCATTGAAGGTACACACTCTATGTCAATTCTCTTATATACTCTTTCATTCTAGACTTCTAGAGTGTTTGATCATCACATCACTCTAAATGTATAGACTATAAAGTTCACAAACATAAAGAGGGTTCCTAGTGGGCCAGGCCAATCTTTCCTTATCTCTGAACTAAACCTGGGAAAATGCGTAGTGTTCTGGGCTTCAGACATGATTTTATTTCAGAATTCCTTGAGAGAAAAAAACGCCTGGCTAGGCTTTGTGTATGTAAAGTTAAAGTACTTCTTTGGTTTACAGCTATGTTGTTATTGTACTGATTGTTACTTATGTTGCAGCTATTTAAAATAGTTTTGTCAATTTGTTCTGACCTGAAATAAATTGGCCCTTTTAAACATATCTTTGTCTTTGTGTGTTGTACATAGACCACATTGCTTAGCAGAGTTCAGTGATGCAAATGCATGTCATGTTGATCAACAGATTATATTATTCACCAGTGCAATAACAGTACTGAAATGAAGGCTAAAATGGCATTAATGGGGCCTTAAAAAAAAGAAGAAGAAAAAAAGTAACTAAATAGTTACTTTTCACAGTAATGCATTACTTTTTGGTGTAAGTAACTGAGTTAGTAACTGAGTTTCTTTTGAAATAAAGTAACTAGTAACTGTAACTATTTACTGGTTTTCAGTAACTAACCCAACACTGGTGTTAAATATGTTAGTTTTTTTTACTTTTACTTGCGTCCTGTCATAATAGACATCTCCAGCGATTTTCCTGACAATATGTGAAACTGGTGGCAGGGGCTATTTTTTTTAGTTATTTCCTAGGGCAGTGGTGTCAAATTCAAGGCCCGCGGGCCAGAACCAGCCCGCAAATGAATGATCTATGGCCCCCGGGCTGATATTTGATTAGTATTAGAACCGGCCCGCAGGCCACAGCCGCCTGCTGCTGTTTTGCAAGCACCAATACTCCGTCAGTGTTGGCGCTAGGAATTTTCAAAAATGGGGTCCCAATGGGATCATAAAAATGGGGTCCCACAGTAAATTTTTGGGGTCCCACTTTTTTGTAACCGTTTTGAAAACAAATAATAAATGTATGCATTATCCTGTTATATCTCACATTTTATATTGTGTTTTGTAAAAAGGTTGTCATAAACGTTACTTAATTAATTAAAAAAAAATAATACAAAAGAAAACACATTTTTATGCATATGTAAATGTATTCAGTCATAAACATTCATTCACTTTCTTCTTTCCTTCATGGATCTAAACTTTACTTTATTTTCTATATTTTTATTGTAATATTTTCTGAATATGTTTGTTCTATTTTTTGGCCAAAGTAAGACAAAGAAAACAATCTGAAGTTGTCTTTATTTTTTTAGTTTGAATGCCATGGTTTTAATAGTCCGGCCCGCGTGTGCACAGTTTTTCCTCCATGCGGCCCCTAAACCAGAATGAGTTTGACACCCCTGTCCTAGGGGGTGCTACAAAGTAAATTTAGAAATTTTGTGAAACTATAAAAAAATGTTGCTGGACTGGACACGCTTGCAAACATTGGTGAGTTTTCCTGTATGCTCAGTGTTTCAAAAATGCGATAGAAATGGGAGAATGCTGGCATCAAATTCTAAAGTTAATGATTATTTGCAAAAAAATAAACGTTTATCAGTTTGAACATCAAATATGTTGTCTTTGTTGCATATTCAACTGAATATAGGTTGAAAATGATTTGCAAATAATTGTATTCCGTTTATATTTACATCTAACACAATTTCCCAACTCATATGGAAACAGGGTTTGTATTAAAAGAAGCAATTCCAATGGGGCCATGCAGGTTTTGCTGTGAGGGCCCTTAAAAACCCATCATCAATGTATTTTATGTCTTCCACTCAGTTTGTGTAATAGCCACTATTATTTGACTTGCAATTTGTAAAATACGATTCAAGATCAAACGTTTTAATGTGAAATGCAAACAGTGTTTTGCTGATAAAGATGCTGTGTGAAGTATGAGTGAAAGGGGAATTAAAAAAAAAAAAAGATTATTTGTTTGAACAGCCAAAAAAGTCTACTGACAGTGACCGCCAGAACTAGTCACCAGGTCAGCAAAAAAAACCCTGCTTTCACAGGATAAATAATCATACATGTCTGTCAGGGAGATTTATATTTTCCCTTTTTTTCCCCTTCTCCTCTGGAATGTTTTAGTGGATTAGGAGATTCGGACCAACCGCTGGGGGAGACAATAGAATCAGTCAAGCATAGAAAGCAGCTGCATTCCACTGCCAGATACAATTGCAAACAATTATTCAATATAAAAAAAAGTAGTTGATTCATTTGGAAATAAAACAGCACATAAATGTCAGTTTTAATTGTTGATTGTGTTGTCGTGTGATCACTCACACCACTAAAATCCACACCCGGAATTAATTCAGATACTGTCCCGCTTGACAGATGAATCAATAAGAAGGGAAATGCTTATTAAAGGATCAGAACGAAAATGATGGCTAAATGTTTTTTTTCTTACTGAAAATGTGCTGTCTATTAGTTGCAGCTATATATATATATATATATATATATATATATATATATATATATATATATATATAGTCGTGATCAAAAGTTTACATACACTTGTAAAGAACATACGTTTTTGATGATTGGAGCACTTACTTGTTGGTCACAAAAAACATTTATGAAGTTTGGTTCTTTTATGAATTTATTATGGGTCTACTGAAAATGTGAGCAAATCTGCTGGGTCAAAAGTATACATACAGCAATGTTAATATTTGCTTACATGTCCCTTGGCAAGTTTCACTGCAATAAGGCGCTTTTGGTAGCCATCCACAAGCTTCTGCTTGAATTTTTGACCACTCCTCTTGACAAAATTGGTGCAGTTCAGCTAAATTTGTTGGTTTTCTGACATGGACTTGTTTCTTCAGCATTGTCCACATGTTTAAGGCAGGACTTTGAAAAGGCCATTCTAAAACCTTAATTCTAGCCTGATTAAGCCATTCATGTACCACTTTTGACGTGTGTTTGAGGCCATTGTCCTGTTGGAAGACCCAAGACCCAACCTACGGGCTGATGATTTTAGGTTGTCCTGAAGAATTTGGAGGTAATCCTCCTTTTTCATTGTCCCATTTACTCTCTGTAAAGCACCAGTTCCATTGTCAAAAAAACAGGCCCAGAGCATAATACTACCACCACCATGCTTTACGGTAGGATTGTGCTCCTGGGATTAAAAGCCTCACCTTTTCTCCTCCAAACATATTGCTGGGTATTGTGGCCAAACAGCTCAATTTTTGTTTCATCTGACATCACATGGACAAAGATAAGACCTTCTGGAGGAAAGTTCTGTTACTTCATGAATGCTTTTTGTGACCAACAAGTATGTGCTCCAATCTCTCTATCACAAAAAAACAAGAGTTGTAGAAATGATTGGAAACTCAAGACAGCCATGACATTATGTTCTTTACAAGTGTATGTAAACTTTTGACCACGACTGTGTGTATATATATATATATATATATATATATATATATATATATATATATATATATATATCTATCTATCACTGATGGTATCCATGAGGTTACAGGGTCCTTTACCGCACCACATTACGTGCTATACAACAGTGACGTTTATCTCCAAGATATGTTTGTACTGCACCTAATTATATATATTTCCTTTGACCTCTCATATTTGCATTTTGCTGATGCTTTGTGGAAGTGCAAAAAAAGGAGATGTTTACTGTCACCATGTTGTGTGTTGGGTGCTGGTGTGCATATTTGTTAGGTGTGCAGTATAATGTCACGTTAATGCATGCTGGCGCTCTATTCATGCCAGCTGGTTCATTCCCTTAATAAATCCAGTTCAGGGGTCGGCAACCCAAAATGTTGAAAGAGCCATATTAGACCAAAAATACAAAAAAAAAATATTTCTGGAGCCCCCAACAAATAAAAGTTTTGTATAAGTGTTATAATGAAGGCAACATGACATATGTATCTATATTAGCCTACTATCAAAATGACTGTTTGTCACAGGTTGACGCAAATCTTCATTGACAGAAATGTTGACAGTAATCTACAAATTAAAACATTAGTAAAACAGAGGCTCCTCAGAGGGTGAGATAACCCCTGGCATAGAATGACCAAAGGTATAGATGTGTGTGTCCAAGATAAAGGAAACGGCAGGCTGTCTTTTTCTAATGGATTTATTACAATCTTTGCAAGTTGGGTAACGTTTGCTGTGGTCTGGAACAACATGGCACACAAACAACATCGGAAATGCAGCCAATATTACATACAGATAATGTGTCATGAGACATGCAAATATAAATTAAATACACAGATGACATACGTGAAGGGATTTAAATGAGCTCAAATATACCTACACACGGCGTGGCGCAGTGAAAGAGTGGCCGTGCGCGACCCGAGGGTCCCTGGTTCAATCCCCACCTAGTACCAACCTCGTCATGTCCGTTGTGTCCTGAGCAAGACACTTCACCCTTGCTCCTGATGGGTGCTGGTTAGCGCCTTGCATGGCAGCTCCCTCCATCAGTGTGTGAATGTGTGTGTGAATGGGTAAATGTGGAAGTAGTGTCAAAGCGCTTTGAGTACCTTGAAGGTAGAAAAGCGCTATACAAGTACAACCCATTTATCATTTATCATTTAATATTGATGCAATAGGTACATATAGCTAATCCAGATAGCACGTTAGCATTGATTAGCTTGCAATCATGCACTGACCTAATATGCCTGATTAGCACTCCACACAAGTCAACAAAGCTCACCTTTGTGCATTCACGCACAGCATAAAAAGTTTGGTGGACGAAATGAGACAAAGGAGGAGTGGCATAAAACACGTCTTTCTGTGGCAGTGTCGTAGAAAGTTGTACTTGTATTCAAACTACGGCGAGTTCAAAGACCGCTGAAATTAGGACAAAACGGCGCTCGCCAAATACTCTCATCAGTGAAGCATGTTTAATACAAACAGTGGGATTTCTAACAATTAGAAAGGTTTGTGTCATGTTTGTCCTTCTAAAGAAACCATATTAAAACAGAAATGTGTATGCATTTTTTTTTTTAAACTCCAGGGAGCCACTAGGTGGGAGTTAGAGCCGCTGGTTGCTGACCCCCGTCCGAGTTTGTCTGTGCTGTCGATCGGTTTAATCACTGAATGCTGTCCTCGGTGTCTACTTCAATCCCGTGACTGTGTTTGTTAGCAAAGTTGATGGTTGTTTTACGGATTTGTCAGGTTGTTGCAGACCACACATTAATAGCAACTAGCAGCCATCTTCTTTTACGTGAACACAAAAATCAACGCCTTTTACACTCCATTTTTAAAATGCACTGGATCCACGCAAATTTGCTATTTGTCGTTCACGTGACTGGGAATGTCACAGATTTTTGTAACGTGAAACGAATTTCCCCATAAAAAAACAATATACACATGAATAATTGTTTCTAGCTTCGACATAAGTCCTAGAGGTTTTTGATTGATTGAGACTTTTATTAGTAGGTTGCACAGTGAAGTACATATTCCGTACAATTGACCACTAAATGGTAACACCCGAATAACTTTTTCCACTTGTTTAAGTCGGGGTCCACTTAAATTGATTCATGATACAGATATATACTATCATATATACTATCATCTTAATACAGTCATCACACAAGATAATCATCAGGGTGTATACATTGAATTATTTACATTATTTACAATTTGGGGTGTGGGGGGTGCGGGGGGTTAGGTTTGGTTGTTATCATCAGTCATCAACAATTGAGAACAGAGAAATGGATATTGAAACAGTGTAGGTCTGACTTGGTAGGATATGTACAGGAAGTAGTGAACATAGAGAGATCAGAAGGCATAAGAAAAGTATCTACATTTGATTATTAACAATCCAGGGAGGGTTGAAGTTGCCTGGAGGTGTACTTTTATTGCGGTTTTGAAGGAGGATAGAGATGCCCTTTCTTTTATACCTGTTGGGAGCACATTCCACATTGATGTGGCATAGAAAGAGAATGAGTTAAGACCTTTGTTAGATAGGAATCTGGGTTTAACGTGGTTAGTGGAGCTCCCCCTGGTGTTGTGGTTATGGCGGTCATTTACGTTAAGGAAGTAGTTTGACATGTACTTCGGTATCAGGGAGGTGTAGCGGATTTTATAGACTAGGCTCAGTGCAAGTTGTTTTACATGGTCCCCTCTTTTTTCCCCAAAAAAAGTCTGGTTTTGTTACAGTTAAAAACTTGCTAAGGTAGAAATCCCCCTTCGCCGATAAAATCCTGAAGCGGCAGCTTTGTCTACGCGGCCTCGCCACGCTGCACGGATTCTGTGAATAACGGCTCCTCTTTTTGAACTTTTCCAAACGCCCACGGCTCGCCTTATATTATTCTTCCGTGCTGGGTTTCAGCATAGTCACTGTTGGACGTCTATTCGCCATATCAATGCCAAGCTATCGCCGGCGAGCTGCTTCTCATTTATCCACGCCAGCAGCAGCTTTTCCACCTGGTCTTGCACATTTTTCCCGTCCTTACGAAGATTTGTAACCCCTTCGGCAAAGTCCGCAACGATAAAAACTTCCTTGTTTGATGATGGTTGCAATTATGAACTTGTTTCTTCCATATCTGTGAGCCAATCCATGTGCCATTGGCACCACCGCAAATACAATAATGGATGTAAACAGGATGTGGCGTCGTACGTCATACACCCTTGCCCAGCAGAGAGGTAGCGGCATGGGTAACGTTAGCTGTAGTGCAAGTGGTAATACGAGAGAAAGAAGGTGCAAATCTGGTAACAAATGAAGGAAGAATTAATTCCAAGAAAAAACAGCACGGGATCCATCATCTGGCGGTGGTTTGTCTTCAAGCGGGAAGATGTTGAACAGACAACCGTAATATATGTCAAGTATGCGGCAAAAGCGTTGCTACAAAAAGTAGCAGCACTACTAATATGTAGCATCATTTGAAAAGTCACCCGCGAGAGAAGGAGGAGTGCTTGAAACGCCACATGTCAACATCTCGGCCGGTGCCGACGCAACCATTTCCAGATCAACACCGTATGATCAACAACAGAAGGAGATCACGTCCGTAGTAACCTACCACATAGTGAAGGACATACACTATTTCATTTTCTATTATGCAGCTCATTTTTATTTGACAGTTATTGAAATATCTTGTGTGACATCATGCACAAAAGTGCACTTTATTAGTTTTAAACTATTGTAGTGGCGCTCTGTACAAAAAGTGCACTTTAATTTAGTGTCGTTTTGATGATGACATCTTCGTGACATCATGCACAAAAGTGCACTAATAGCTTGTTTTAAAATGTCTCTGACAGTCTTGCACTTTCTGTTTTGGAAATTACATGAATGTTTGTGCCACTGCTTAATAACTGTTTTGGTAAATTGACTTAGTTGTGATTTACCTCTCTGCATGAAAGTTTAAAAGTAGCATATATTAATGCAGTATGAAGAAGAATGTTTTAATGTAGACACATAGAATCATCATACTGCTGTGATTATATGCATCAAGTGTTCACTCAAGGATAAGGCAAAATATCGAGATATATATTGTGTATCGTGACATGGCCTAAACATATCGAGATATTAATAAAAGGCCATATCGCCCAGCCCTAGTTCTCATAATTATTTTAATAGACTTAGACTTAGACGGACGTTGTTGATCCACAAGGGAAACTGTTCCACACAGTAGCTCAGTTTCAAAGGATGGAAAGGGTAAGGGTGGAAAGGATAATGCAGGTATTAAGTAGACTAAAAAATGTACCATAGTAGCAATATAAGATATATATGTAATGTTTACATATTATATATATAGTATATAATATATACTGTAGTGGTGTGATTATGTAATATGTGAATGAAATAGGATAATAAAAAAGTTAAAACATATATTTAAAGACAAAACTTAGTGTTTTTAATTCAATGTTTGCGTACACGTTTCAGCTTTTTCTCATTACTTTATGCCTTTTTGATCTATTTTTCCATTTTTGCTGTTTTTGTTATTGTTTATCTTATTTTTTAAATTTGCCACTGGTATATAAAAAAAAGAGCTGGCAAATCACACTTTGATCACCACTGGTTTACTTATTTACTTATTCTTGCCCTTAGCATTGATAAAGGTTGGGTTGCAACTAGTTTGTGGAGGTTTTCTGCACACCTGTGGTAATGCATACTCCCTGGGCTTGTGGTAGCGGATCTCCGCTACTACTGTGACTACTTGTATTTGGTGTCTGAATGAATGCATACCACTCTTTTATTTCACTTTTAATACGTGCAGCTACCTCACGGTGCATAGGAAGTGTCAAAGCCTCATTTGTGGCAGGCTGTAACGAATAAATAAATACATGCGAAATACTGGCTCATTTCTTTAAGGCGTTTTTCTTCTGTGCTAATTGCTAACTGCTTACATGGCAATAATCGATGCAGTTCGCAGAAGAAAAATCAGTGCATTTTTTGCGTGTTGGTATTGACTTGGTACCGAAGTATTGATGTTTTTGACAACCCTATTATGGAATGAATGTGAATAAATAAGCTAACGTTACATGGTAGCCAATGCAATTTAACCACACGGGAAATTGTTTCACACAGTAGCTCAGTTTCAAAGGATGGAAAGGGTAAGGATGGAAAGGATAATGACTAAAAATGTACCCTAGTAGCAATATAAAATATAACATATATGTAATATTTACATATTATATATACAGTATATAATATATACCGTATATACTGGTGGTGTGGAGCATTATGTAATATGTGAATGAAATAGGATAATAAAAAAGTTAAAACATATATTTCAAGATAAAACTTTGTGTTTTCAATTCATTGTTTGCGTCCGGGTTTCAGCTTTTTCTCATTACTCAATGCCTTTTTGATCTATTTTTCCATTTTTGTTGTTTTTTCAAATTGTTTATCTTATGTCTAAAATGTGCCACTGGTTTATTTAAAAAAAAAGAGCTGGCAAATCACACTTTGATCACCACTGCTTTACTTATTTACTTATTCTTGCCTTTCTTAGCATTGATAAAGGTTGGGTTGCAACTAGTTTGTGGAGGTTTTCTGCACACCTGTGGTAATGCATACTCCCTGGGCTTGTGGTAGCGGGTCTTCGCCAGAATACTACTGTGATTACTTGTATTTGATTTCTGATTTTAAATGCATTCAGAAGACACACTCTTCTCTTTCACTTTTAATACGTACAGCTACCTCACGGTGCATAGGAAGTTGTAACGAATAATTAAATATATGCAAAACGCCGGATAATTTCTTTAAGGCAGCAGGTTTTTTTCTTCTGTGCTAATTGCTTACATGGCAATGATCAATGTAGTTTGCAGAAGAAAAATTGGTACTGATGATACTGGGGAAAAAAACAGGTATAAGTGCATTTTTTGCATGTTGGTATTGACTTGGTACTGAAGTATTGATATTCTTGGAATGAATGTGAAAAAATAAGCTAACATATCCAGTGGTGGTTTCTGGCTTGTTTCTGCATTGCTGAAGGGGCACCGCCCCCAATTGTGAAGAGAAGTGTTTTTGTGTCTCGTTAAGGGGGTAGGGGCTCTGTCTAACAAAGGGGGAACTGGGAGGATTGGGGCGTTGAAGTGGAGTCTAGCACAGGGGGCCATTGATGCAAAAATCTTTACTTTATGTAACAAAATAATGTCAGTGTAAGACGGCAGCGCCCTGTGCAACTACAGAAGCATGAGCTTGGACAGTCCGACCGCACCCGATTGCAGTCTTTGTTGCAATCCGGCCTTAAATCTCTCAAGTTAGTTGAGCACAAGTTAATATATGATCGTGAATTAGCGGTGTGGATAATGCAGATGCGCTTTCACCAGCGGACAGTGGCAATTGAAGAGGTTTATTGGAGCTGAACATAACCTCGAACCTGTAACAGCCACCTTTTTATTGCAAATGTTACTGATCTGAAATCAGTCAACATCAAGCTAGCAGGAGGGGAGTGGAGAGGGAAGAGCGAGACAGCATAGCGTACAGTGGCGCCTCGACATAGCAGTATAATCCAGGCTTTATTAGAGTGTCAAAAGTAGACGTTTTCATGGGCGTCTCGATTACTCTTGTTTTTTTCACTATTCGTGGGTGGTCTCGGAACGGAACCCCAGTGGATAGCTATATTCTACTATATATATATATATATATATATATATATATATATATATATATATATACGTAAGTATAAAAGTAAAAGGTTTTGAAGACACCCACTGGTACATACATAAATGGGCAATTTATTGAAGTACCCCCGTTGCTGTTTTAGACCCTATACGTTTCGGGTGAAAATGTTTGCATCCTCTGCAGGCATTTGTAGCCGACGCTGGATGCATTTGCAGATAAAGGGGACAGGTTGTGTGAAAGACCGGCAGGCAGACAATGTGACCAGTCAACCGTCACGTGACCTGCTGGATCCCACCACCACTGCATGTGCAACCACGCTTCCGCAGAGTTCCGCGGGTGTGTGTGGGCATTGGCGTGTGTGATCATGCGTTAGAGGCAGGAGCAGACTCTCATTAACATGCGTCATCGTCAGAATCTGGTTCTAAAAAATTCTTTTAAATCCGATACATTTACCAGTGTTTCGTTTCTTGTACAGATTTGCAGCCTGAAATTGTTGCTTCATACAGGAGCGTGTGTGTGTGTGTTAAGATATTTGACTTTTCCATCCATTTGTCATTCCTGTATCTTTTTATGTTATCTGTTATTCTGCAGGCTGTCTCGAACCATCCCCCCCCAAACATGTAAATACGTTTTACACACAAATGTATCTCACACAGGTCTTGTTGCTAGGAGATGTTGGAGTATGTCTGTAGGAAGACAGAAATATACAGTGCTGTGTGTGTGTGTGTGTGTGTGTGTGTGTGTGTGTGTGTGTGTGTGTGTGTGTGTGTGTGTGTGTGTGTGTGTGTGTGTGTGTGTGTGTGTGTGTGTGTGTGTGTGTGTGTGTGTGTGTGTGTGTGTGTGTGTGTGTGTGTGATCTTGTATTCCTGCCCTTCTGGAGACATCAACAAGGAAAAGTACTTTCCATATGTGGACCGGTGAACAAGTTAGGAAAATACAGAAAACCATTGCATCTAATAGAGAATGTCTCATTTGCACCCCTGGTGGTGAAATCTATCAAAATTAGGGTGGTTCCAAAAATTTTAGATTTTTTTTCAAATTTACTTTGTGTCGGTTTTAAAAGTGCTCCACCTTTGGTCAACATGTCAAATAACACGTGCGTGTGTAAAAAAAAATGTAAGTGCTCCCCCTGTAGCCAACATATGTAATAACAAGTGCGTGTAAGGAATTGAAATGCGCCCCCTTTGGCCAAAATTAGTACAAAATTTAAAAAAAGAATACATATGTATATAGAGACATACTGTAGTAACTTGAAGTAAATAATGAAGATTAAAAACCAATTACACAGAAAAAATTAAATTCACTAAAAGCTTACCTTTTTTTATATTTGCATAGTTTTAAATATTATTAATGTTGTAAATACCAACTTTATATATCTAGAAAGGGTGGTCCTAAATAGGCAGGCCGATTTTTTGGAGGTCTCAATAAGGTAAGAAATACAAGAATGTGTGTGTGTGTGTGTGTGTGTGTGTGTGTGTGTGTGTGTGTGTGTGTGTGTGTGTGTGTTCTTGTATTGTGCCCTTCTTGAGACATCAACAAGGAAAAGTACCGTCCATATGAGGAGGTGTGAACAAGTTAGGACATAAATCATGGTCCCAATACGGAAAACCATTGCATCTAATAGAGAATGTCTCATTTGCACCCCTGGTGGTGACATCTATCAAGATTAGGGTGGTCTCAAAAAGGAGGGATTTTTTTCAAATTGACTGTGTGTCGGTTTTAAAAGTGCTACCTCTCTGGTCAACATATGAAATAACAAGTGCATATGTAAAAATTTGAAGTGCTCTCCCTTTGGCCAACATATGCAATAACAAGTGTGTGTAAGAAATTTAAATGCGCCCCCTTTGGCCAAAATGTATTTAAAAAAATATTAAATAAATATGTATATAGAGACATACTGTAATAACTTGAAGTAAATAATGAAGATTAAAAAACAATTATAAACAAACAATTTAAAAAAAATTACCTTTTTTATATTTGCATAGAATGTATATATTATTAATGTTGTAAATACAAATCTTCATTTATGTAGAAAGGGTGGTCCTAAAGAGGTAGGCATTTTTCAGAGGTCTCAAGAAGCTAAATAAATACAAGAACGTGTGTGTGTGTGTGTGTGTGTGGGTGTGTTTGTGTGATCTTGTATTCCTACTCTTCTGGAGACATCAACAAGGAAAAGTACCTTCCATATGTGGACCGGTGAACAAGTTAGGAAAATACAGAAAACCATTGCATCTAATAGAGAATGTCTCATTTGCACCCCTGGTGGTGACATCTATCAAAATTAGGGTGGTCCCAAAAATGAGAGATTTTTTTCAAATTTACTTTGTGTCGGTTTTAAAAGTGCTCCCCCTCTGGTCAACATATGAAATAACAAGTGCATATGTAAACATTTTAAGTGCTCTCCCTTTGGCCAACATATGCAATAACAAGTGTGTGTAAGAAATTTAAATGCGCCCCCTTTGGCCAAAATGTATTTAAAAAAATAGTAAATAAATATGTATATAGAGACATACTGTAATAACTTGAAGTAAACAATGAAGATTAAAAAACAATTATAAACAAACAATTTAAAAAAAAATTACCTTTTTTATATTTGCATAGAATGTATATATTATTAATGTTGTAAATACAAATCTTCATTTATGTAGAAAGGGTGGTCCTAAAGAGGTAGGCATTTTTCAGAGGTCTCAAGAAGGTAAATAAATACAAGAACGTGTGTGTGTGTGTGTGTGTGTGGGTGTGTTTGTGTGATTTTGTATTCCTACTCTTCTGGAGACATCAACAAGGAAAAGTACCTTCCATATGTGGACCGGTGAACAAGTTAGGAAAATACAGAAAACCATTGCATCTAATAGAGAATGTCTCATTTGCACCCCTGGTGGTGACATCTATCAAAATTAGGGTGGTCCCAAAAATGAGAGATTTTTTTCAAATTTACTTTGTGTCGGTTTTAAAAGTGCTCCCCCTCTGGTCAACATATGAAATAACAAGTGCATATGTAAATATTTGAAGTGCTCCCCCATTGGCCAACATATGTAATAACAAGTGTGTGTAAGAAATTTAAATGCGCCCCCTTTGGCCAAAATGTATTTAAAAAAATAATAAATAAATATGTATATAGAGACATACTGTAATAACTTGAAGTAAATAATGAAGATTAAAAAAACCTTCTAAACAAACAATTAAAAAAACAAAAAACAATTAAATAAAACTTACCTTTTTTATATTTGCATAGTATGTATATATTATTAATGTTGTAAATACAAATCTTTATATATCTAGAAAGGGTGGTCCTAAAGACGTAGGCATTTTTCGGAGGTCTCAAGAAGGTAAATAAATACAAGAACGTGTGTGCGTGTGTGCGTGTGTGCGTGTGTGTGTGCGTGTGTGTGTGCGTGTGTGTGTGTGTGTGTGTGTGTGTGTGTGTGTGTGTGTGTGTGTGTGTGTGTGTGTGTGTGTGTGTGTGTGTGTGTGTGTGTGTGTGTGTGTGTGTGTGTGTGTGTGTGTGTGTGTGTGTGTGTGTGTGCGTGTGTCTTTCAGACCTAGGAAGAGAAGGTTCAGGAAATAAAAAGTGAGTTATATAGTAGCTCGCTCCAATCCAACAGAAACTAAATGATCTCTTTGTTTTAGTTGAGGTTTTCCCGCTTTATTGTTAGGATTATCTACAGCGCTTTAGTTGTTAAACATTCTTTTTAGCTATTCATGCACACAAAGATTTACACCAGTTCACCAACACACTCTTGCCGTTTTATTGGTCATGGTCATGGTTTATTGGTTTCGAACGTGCTTAACAACTTATACTCAAGTACATCGCATTACACTTGTGCTAGTCAACATGTCTGAAAAGAAATAGTAAGAAAATGTGTTTATTTAATCCTTCTCCATGTCTATTTAATTACTGAAATTGAATTTACTTTCTGCGTGCTTTTGTGTGTGACAATAGGTTGCTAGATTGCAGTATGTAATTAAAATGTAGAAATGACTGAGCAGAAGGAAAGTAATGTAATACAAATAGATTAATTACATAGTAGTAAAAAAAAAAAAAATACTGTCAAATCTTAGCTTGTTCGGTGATAATGGAAAATAAAAAATCATCTACACAGGTTTTAGAAACTAAATTTGCAGGAAAAAACCTACAGATATTTGATTAAATAAATAGGAGTCAACAAAAACCTAATAGAATATAACGTGTGCAATAATGTGAAAAGGATAATCCTAAAAACAAAAGGTAGGAAATAAAAATTGGCAAGTGAATAATATGAGTATTGAACACAAGAATACATAAATATATTTTAATAGAAAATGCATTTGATATAATCAATTACGGATTAAATAGTAAAGAACTGACATCACATTGTATGGTTGATAAATAAATGCAAAATGTAAATTAAACAATATTTTATGAATGAATGAAATATATGATTTTGCTAAATGTTGATCATTTACTGTTAAAGCTAAAATTGTTGTTGACGTTGCAGAATACTTTAATATATCCGAATCCAGTTGTTTATAGTCAGTGCGCTGCTAAGTTTCCATTTGCAGATCTTGTTCAGCAAAGTTTTTCTTGTCCATTGTGAATAAATGTATTTTATTATTCTTTTTAATTGTATATATTGTTATTAATCACACACAAGAACACTTACTGTATAGTTCATCCTTATATTGCATTGCAGTAACCTGTATTACAATATGTCATAACCCTCATGTCTTAAGAGCATACTAGAAAACCTCATCAGAAAAAACATATTTGTCATCACTGATTCAAATTGTAGACTATTGTCATGAATGAAAACATCGGCAAGACCTTGGAATTAATCATTTCCTGCAAAGTGCAAAATGTATTTTGTAGAAACGAGAGTAAACAAGAGTCAGCTTGTGAGTAACACCCGTATCAGGCCTTCAGTATTGTGACTGTGAAGTATAAACCGCACACAGACTGAATGGTGTCCCAGTAGATGTCTGCGTAAATTGGACAAGCGGAACAGCGGGCCAGCTCATTAGAAACTCCAATGGTGTCATCACATCTCTATTATGGAATAGCGGAACACATTTTGAAGTGACACGCTGGGCCAGCAGCAAGCAGGCAGTGTTAAATTATGTGTAAATAAGCAAAGCAGCATGGTGGCAAATGTCACTTTTAGAAGTCGTGTGTCAAACACACACACACACACACACAAAACGGACAATAGCATATACACTCAAAATTTCAAGCAAAACCAAAATGAAATAGATGTAATTATTAATCATTATTGAGAGCTTGATACTTAGTTATGTTTTAAACACATTATAAAAATTAAAGTAATTTACATTTTGTTTTTGTTTTATGTTAATATCTTAGATACATAATATTACTTACTATTTACATAATATGTTATAGTTTTATATATATTATAGATTTTTACTGTTGCTATGTCACTATTTTTTCTTACAGAAATGCTAAACATATACCGTATTTTTCGGAGTATAAGTTGCACCGGAGTATAAGTCACACCTGCCAAAAATGCAGAATAAAGAAGGAAAAAAACATTATGCAACTTTCATAAACTATGAAAAAAACCGCGACTTATAGTCCGAAAAATACGGTAATTGTATGTTTATTTGGTTCGTAACCCAAAATACTCATACTTCAAATGAATGTTCCCGAATGAAATTAAATGAAATTCCATTATTCCAACATGTGACATGATTTTTATTAAAAAAAACAATGTGTGTAATGTAATGTAATGCAATAATAATAATGTCCAGCATTTACCTTGAAGAGCGAACATCTATTGTGTCTCCTTCAAGCTACTTTTCATCAAACACCATCATCAGCTTCATATTTTTATTGCTCAATGTCCGTCGTTTAGAAATCATTTCGACCCCCTCAGCTGGATGCGGAAACTCTGCGGTTCCGCTCCATTGCGGTCAAATTTTGACAATTGGTATTGTAAGATACATTCTACAACAAACAGGCACAAGATCCAACTGAGAAGCGGAGAGGACCTACTTGATTTGTAATTTTTTTCCCTGATTTTAAGCTTTTAACATGGTTAAGTATGCTTTTACTAAACACCTGAATGTTTTATTCTGAAAATCAACCAGATTAATTTTTTTGCGCCGTGTTTCCTGTTCCACTTTATATGTGTGAGGAGGGCTTTGGACTGCCAGAGAAATTCCGGAGCGAGATGCAGCGCATTTTTTGTCATTCTTGGCATATTTTCTTGGCAAAAATTCTAATTCATGTTCCGCATTTGTCACAGTTTAAAACATTCAATCCAATCTAAGTCTATGAGCATAATCTGATGACACCTTCTGAGGTAGTGGCTCCAGCCGCTGGCCTAGATCTGACCAATCTCAGTCTAAGACTAGATCCGACCAATCTAAGTCTGAGAGTAGATCTGACCAATCTAAGTCTGAGACTACATCTGACCAACCTAAGTCTAAGACTAGGTCTGACCAATCTAAATCTATGAGCATGAACTGATGCAGCCTACTGAGGTAGTGGCACCAGCCGCTAGCCTAGATCTGAACAAATCTCAGTCTAAGACTAAATCCGACCAATCCAAGTCTAGGAGTAGATCTGACCAATCTAAGTCTGAGACTACATCTGACCAACCTAAGTCTAAGACTAGATCTGACCAATCTAAGTCTATGAGCATGAATTGATGCAGCCTACTGAGGTAGTTGCGCTAGCCTAGATCTGACCAATCTCAGTCTAAGACTAGATCCGACCAATCTCAGTCTAAGACTAGATCCGACCAATCTAAGTCTAAGAGTAGATCTGACCAATCTAAGTCTGAGACTACATCTGACCAACCTAAGTCTAAGACTAGGTCTGACCAATCTAAATCTATGAGCATGAACTGATGCAGCCTACTGAGGTAGTGGCACCAGCCGCTAGCCTAGATCTGACCAATCTCACTCTAAGACTAGATCCGACCAATCTAAGTCTAAGAGTAGATCTGACCAATCTAAGTCTAAGGCTAAATCTGACCAATCTAAGTCTAAGACTAGAGCTGACCAACCTAAGTCTAAGACTAGGTCTGACCAATCTAAGTCTATGAGCATGAATTGATGCAGCCTACTGAGGTAGTGGCACCAGCCGCTAGCCTAGATCTGATCAATCTCAGTCTAAGACTAGATCCGACCAATCTAAGTCTAAGAGTAGATCTGACCAATCTAAGTCTGAGACTAGATCCGACCAATCTAAGTCTAAGACTAGATCTGACCAATCTAAGTCTATGAACATGAACTGATGAAGCCTCCTCGGATGAAAGGCAAAACGTCTTCTAAGACAAACCAATTCTACATTTTCTACTCCACAATTTACCCCTAATTGTAAACATTCCTACAACTTTCACATCTCCCAACCCATTTAAACTATTTCAAACACCAAAATTCCCGCATATTCTGTAATTTTCGTGGCAACATTGAAATATAAATGAACAAGTTCCAAATTTATCACATTGCTCAACCAATTTAAAGCAACATGTATACCTTGAAGACATTAAGAGTAACAATATATCATATTTAGAAAAATGTCCACATTTCCCGAAATTCCATCTTTCCCATACCACAAATTCCCGTTGATTCAAAACATTTGTTCCACATTCCTCGACTGATGCAAATCATTCCAGCATCAAAACAATTCTAAACCATTTCATGTTATTGAGATGCATTTTAATAGTATTTTTCAGTGTACATCCTGCCCATTCAACACATTTAAAAAACAAAACAACCATATATATCATATCATCTGTATGCGAATGATATGCAAATCTATGTCCCTTTTGAAAAAGAAAAGTGACACAAGTTTAAAATCACTTTTAAATTGTCTTGAGGACATAAAAGCATCGTTGGCGGTAAACTTTCTAAACTTAAATGAGAACAAGACGGAAATTATTTTATTTGACTCGAAAGTCAAACAGAATGCTCCCCCCACTGACCTGGACCCCCTGATGCCTTATTTAAAACCCACAGTCACAAATCTTGGTTTTAAGTTCGACAATGATTTTAAATTGGAGCAGCAGGTTAACTCCGTTGTACGATGTGGTTTTTATCATCTAAGACTTTTAGCAAAAATTAAATCAGTCCCTCTCCGTTGGAATGAACCAGGCCTCAATCGCTCGATTGCAGTTAGTCCAAAATGCTGCTGCTCGCCTTTTAACTGGCACTAAAAAACATGAACACATTACCCCCATTTTAGCATCACTTCACTGGCTCCCAGTTCATTTTAGAATTCATTTTAAAATAATGTTGTTTGTTTTTAAATCTCTTAACGGATTAGCGCCACAATATATGTCAGACCTTTTAAAAATGTACACCCCCACAAGGCATACTTGCCAACCCTCCCGGATTTTCCGGGAGACTCCCGAAATTCAGCGCCTCTCTCGAAAACCTCCCGGGACAAATTTTCTCCCGAAAATCTCCCGAAATTCAGGCGGAGCTGGAGGCCACACCCCCTCCAGCTCCATGCAGACCTGAGTGACGTGTCGACAGCCTGTTTTCACGTCCGCTTTCCCACAATATAAACAGCATGCCTGCCCAATCACATTATAACTGTAGAATGATCGAGGGCGAGTTCTTGGTTTCTTATGTGGGTTTATTGTTAGGTAGTTTTATTAACATCCTCCCAGCGCGGCAACAACACACAACAGCAGTCACGTTTTTGTCTACCGTAAGGCAGTTCGTCTGCCGTAAACCGCAATGTTGTGACACTCTTAAACACGACAATACTGCCATCTGCTGTACATGCATATGTGACAATAACATCTATGGCTTTTAGAGAGTGCAGTGCACAACTGCGCACACAACAAGGAGACGAAGCAGAATGCATCATCAGAGAGGGTGTTCAGCATGGTTAGAAAAATAGTGACAGAGAATAGAACAAGGATGGACAATTCAACCCTTAACTCAACAATGAGTAGATGAGTGTTATGTGTGTGTATATGTGTAAATAAATGAACACTGAAATTCAAGTATTTCTCTTTGTATATATATATATATATATATATATATATATATATATATATACAATGTGTATATATATATATATATATATATATATATACAATGTGTGTATATATATATATATATATATATATATATATATATATATATATATATATATATATATATGTGTATATGTATATATATATATATAGCTAGAATTCACTGAATTGAGACCTCCCGAAATCGGAGGTCTCAAGGTTGGCAAGTATGCCACAAGGTCCCTGAGGTCAGCTGATCAGTTTCTTCTTGTCGTCCCAAAAACCCGTTTAAAATCCAGAGGTGGTCGCGCATTTTCTGCTGTGGCTCCAAAACTTTGGAACAATATCCCTCTTGCTATTCGGACAGCTCCCTCTTTAATGGCTTTTAAATTACGTCTTAAAACATATTTTAACTCTTTGGCTTTTAAACCAGCATGAGAGTTGTGTGATTTTAGTCTATTTAATTTTGTCTGCTGTATTTACTCTTTTATAGTTAAATGTTTTATATTACTGACTCTCCTAGTATGTTTGTCTTAACTTCTGTGCAGCACTTTGTGAAACTTCTATTGTTTTTTTAAAATGTGCTATATAAATAAAGTGGATTGGATTGGTATTCATATTACCCAGATGACCAATCACCTAAGCTACTGCGAAGCTAAGCAATACAATTTCTGTCTACTGGCTTTCCTGCAAGCAGCCCCTTGTAGCGCTCCCATTCCCAAACTAATAGTCATCACTACCGACTTCTTATCATCCGTAAAATAAACAAGGACAGAAGAGAACCTGAAGATTGAGATAATTTCACAGAAAAAAAAACATGAGTGGGAAAAGTCTGGAGTAATGAGATGTTTGCTGACAAAGTGTGTCTTATCAGAGACTGAGTCCAGGTGGCTTGCAAACACCTCGTCTGCATTTTCTTCCCCTCGCTCTGTTGTCTTTCTTCAATCTTACCTCAATCCTTTCTTCAACTTCCAGACCCCATTTTTTTTTTCCATTCAACATCAACCCAGCATGCACATTTTTAGTATGACTCACATGTTATAAATTGTGCACCACCTTTGACTGTGGATGCAGCTTCATCCAAAAGGCTGTACTTCCCCGAACATGAGCTGCATTACATCACCATGAGCGCAGCGCTGTAGCCATCACGGAGCGCCGCAGGAAAAAAAAAAAAAAAGTGCTGCTGAACCAGTGATGCTCGTGTTGTACCAGGGTATTATGACAGACCAAGTCAAAAATGGAATTGGATTTGACAGGTTTTTACTGAATAATGCACCTAGAATTTACATGGATGAAGGATTGTGGATTTACAATTTGAACATCAAAGACCTTGTATTTACATTTTTTTAGGCATCTTTACTACTTACTGGGGTTAAGATTTCCTCCCTCATTGTGTATTGACCTCCTCCACATCATTTACAATCAAACTAAAGACAACACAAAACAAAACGAATTAACAGAAACACACAAATATCCGATAAAACATCAATTTTCTTTGTCACACAGACAAAATCTTTGCGAACAAACCCACACTGTTTTGTATCAAAGCATTGTCTTCTGGGAGCTGTGATTAAGTCCCTTAGATTACCGTGCTTTACTTCCGTAAACCATTTAAATGATTTTCGATCACGCAAATGGTCCAAGACTTATGGTAGTTTAAGAATAGCATCCTGTCCCCAGTGACAGCTCTGGTGTTGAAGGGCCTTAATGAAATAATTTGGAAAAATTTAATGGACTGTATATGACCCGCGGGCGGTAGTTTGCCCACGCCTGGTCTATTTAATGGCGTTCTCGAAAATAACATGTGAAAAAGAAAACAATGTTGTCACCCTTCCCACGCTTGGATCATTTTAATTATTGTCAGTACCAGGGCTAGGATTTAACCATGACAACCGCGGCAAGTGCAGCGACCGCCCTCGTCACTTGCCGTAATGCCCTAACAAATTGACCAGCATCGGCGGCAAAAACATGCCGTGACCGCCCTTGACTTTTTACTTGTTAAAGGACTAGGGATGTGACGGTAAACGATATGATCATAATTTGCGATAAAATTCCAGACGGTTATTAATACCGTCTAATTTTTTAACTACCCAAAAACCGTCATTTATTAATTCATTTTAGGCAACACAAAATCAGGCGCATGCGCACTAGCGTCGTTTGGCTTGAAAATCATGGCGGATAAACTACATGGACTTTGCTCCAGGGATTTCCCCTCGGAGTAAACGGAGCCAAGCGCTTGGTTTGACGTAAATTTTCCCTCGCTGCGTTTAAGAGCGCACTGCTGTGTTTAGATGGAGACAAGTGTGGACAATATTAGAGACAGACGCACTTGTCCCCGCACTAAAAGTATACAGCGAAGGAGAAAAACTATTTGATGTTGCTTTAATTTTCTCAATACAGCGCCCAGCAGCTGCTGTGTTAGAGTTAATGAGGTGAGGAAACATGCAGCAGGTGATGTGTCGTGAACGTTGTCACAACTTGTTTATAAAGTCTTTAGTTTGTTTACTGGGATGTTCACTCCTCCTTTATTTAACTGCAAACTGTATCAGTGTTTAAATAACATCAGTACTAGCTCAAATGTTTCGTCATCTCATCAAACTGAACGCAGGCTGTGAAGATTGTGTATTCGATGTGAAAGGTGTCACTCATGTTTTTTTTGTTGGCCAAACCGTTGTACTGATTATTTCAAAAACCATTCATGTGACACAGTATTTTGTTAATTTTTTATTGTGTATAGTTAATTCCTATACGACATATTTCTGCTCAAACTCTTAATGGGTCTTGCCCGAAACAGCCTCTACATGTACATATAAATGTACATAACTTAAACAAAAACAACAACACCTCCCTCTATCAAAATGTAAAAATAGGGAGAAAAGCATCATATAATGACAAAAAACTGACAAGTTGATATTATTAAAAAAAACTAATATTTATCTTTAGATATATGGATAACGTTTATATATAGCCTTTTTATTAGACATTACAAATGACGTGATGGTATTACGTTCACACCCCAACACTGCTTTACCTAAGAAGCAGTAATCATGATTTCAATATTGATAACACTAATCTTAATTATTACTTTGGCCATAATTGGCAGCCTTAGATCTCTATTTTTATGTGTATGGACAAAAAGTGCAGTTACGTCTTATGGCCATCAGGTGCCATCTTTCAAAATTCTTATATAAATATGTATGTATATGCATTTATATGTATGCATGCTTTGGAGCCCCTGCCTCGAAAAAATAATGTTTGCCTTGGTGCCCTTCTAACTTTCCTTGGTGCCCTATTTGATGTTCAAACTCATAAACTTTATTTCTTTTTGCAAATAAAAATTAACATAGCATTTCATGGCTGCAACACGTGCCAAAGTAGTTGGGAAAGGGCATGCTGTGTTACATCACCTTTTCTTTTAACAACACTCTGTAAACGTTTGGGAACTGAGGAGACACATTTTTTAAGCTTCTCAGGTGGAATTTTTTCCCTTTCTTGCTTGATGTACAGCTTAAGTTTTTCAACAGTCCAGGGTCTCCGTTGTGGTATTTTAGGCTTCATAATGCGCCACACATTTTTAATGGGAGACAGGTCTGGACTACAGGCAGGCCAGTCTAGTACCCGCACTCTTTTACTATGAAGCCACGTTGATGTAACACGTGGCTTGGCATTGTCTTGCTGAAATAAGCAGGGGCGTCCATGGTAACGTTGCTTGGATGGCAACATATGTTGCTCCAAAACCTGTATGTACCTTTCAGCATTAATGGCGCCTTCACAGATGTGTAAGTTACCCATGCCTTGGGTACTAATACACCCCCATACCATCACAGATGCTGGCTTTTCAACTTTGCGCCTATAACAATCCGGATAATTATTTTCCTCTTTGGTCCGGAGGACACAACGTCCACATTTTCCAAAAACAATTTGAAATGTGGACTCGTCAGACCACAGAACACTTTTCCACTTTGTATCAGTCCATCTTAGATGAGCTCAGGCCCAGCGAAGCCGACGGCGTTTCTGGGTGTTGTTGATAAACGGTTTTCGCTTTGCATAGGAGAGTTTTAACTTGCACTTACAGATGTAGCGACCAACTGTAGTTACTGACAGTGGGTTTCTGAAGTGTTCCTGAGCCCAGGTGATATCCTTTACACACTGATGTCACCTGTTGATGCAGTACAGCCTGAGAGATCAACGGTCACGGGCTTAGCTGCTTACGTGCAGTAATTTCTCCAGATTCTCTGAACCCTTTGATGATATTACGGACCGTAGATGGTGAAATCCCTAAATTCCTTGCAATAGCTGGTTGAGAAAGGTTTTTCTTAAACTGTTCAACAATTGGCTCATCCTTGTTTGTGAATGACTGAGCATTTCATGGAAGCTGCTTTTATACCCAATTATGGCACCCACCTGTTCCCAATTAGCCTGCACACCTGTGGGATGTTCCAAATAAGTGTTTGATGAGCATTCCTCAACTTTATTAGTATTTATTGCCACCTTTCCCAACTTCTTTGTCACGTGTTGCTGGCATCAAATTCTAAAGTTAATGATTATTTGCAAAAAAAGAAAATGTTTATCAGTTTGAACATCACATATGTTGTCTTTGTAGCATATTCAACTGAATATGGGTTGAAAATGATTTGCAAATCATTGTATTCCGTTTATATTTACATCCAACACAATTTCCCAACTCATATGGAAACAGGGTTTGTAACTCCCGACCCCTCTTTCATATGCAGGCCGTTAACGAGCTGGGATTGGATATATTCCAAATTTGTCCCACCCATGTACAAGACACAAAATCAAATTGGACTGGATTTTTTTTTTGTCAACATTTTTGTTTAGTTTTTATTTGTCGACTAAAACATCAGTTGATTTTGTCATCCTTTTAGTCGGCGTGTTTTTGTTTTGATTAGTCATCGTCGTATTTTGTAATTGTTTTAGTCAAAGTGCATTTGGTTTGATTAGTTATCGTCATATTTTTTTGTATTTGGGGAAAATAGGTTGTTGACACAAATTATTCGTCAAAAAAATGATACGCCTATGACATCAGCACCCTCAGAGGGAATATAATAATTTTGTCAAAAAGTAACTTTCCTTCATTTGCATCCAATGAACAAATAAAATGGATATATAACATATCACATCTGGAGTTTTATTTCAAAAGGTAGCTTTTTGTTAGTCATGATAATATCATTATTTTGTAACAGATGGACTTTTCCAACACGTGAGGTCATGCACTCAAGCAGACAAAGAACCTGATATCTTTAGTAAACCTCTTTTTAGTCTTATCTAGCTTCACTGGGGAATGAAGACGGACGAGGTGACAGCAAAATGAACCACAAGCACCTGGTGCAGGGGAGTGATGCTTCTTTGCGCGTTTGTGTGTTTCTTCTCAAAACCAACATCGCAATTTGTATAAGGGATGGTCCAATGTAATTCTTAGTACCGCTATCTGTCTGATACGGGCCAAATCTACTCGACCGGATATCAGAAATAGAATATGATCCCTCCGATCCGATTTAATCGCCTCAGCTATCGCCTACGTGCTGAATTTAACGTTGCACGACACGCTATAAAAAGGCAGTCGCAACACATTGTAGCACAGTAGCGAGCTAACACGGATGCGTTAATTAGCCTAGTGCGGTTGTCATATCAGCATTGTAGAGTTACTTTGTGTGCTACTTTGATTTATCATTTGTGGCATTGTGGCCAACTCCATAATAAGGAAAGTAGCTATTAGCTGTCCTAAAAGTCACCAGTTGTAGTCATCGCCCCATTTGCAGAATTGATTGCTGTAGGATTATTAGTTTGCTTTCTTTAAATTTTATACAATTTGTTCTGCATTGTTAAATGTTAGAGCAGGGGTCACCAACGCGGAGCACGCGGGCACCAGGTCGCCCGTAAGGACCAGATGAGTCGCCCGCTGGCCTGTTCTAAAAATAGCTCAAATAGCAGCACTTACCAGTGAGCTGCCTCTATTTTTTACATTTTATTTATTTACTAGCAAGCTGGTCTCGCTTTGCCCGACATTTTAAATTCTAAGAGAGACAAAACTCAAATAGAATTTGAAAATAAAAGAAGATATTTTAAAGAATTGGTCTTAACTTGTTTAAATTAATTCATTTATTTTTTTTACTTTGCTTCTTATAACTTTCAGAAAGACAATTTTAGAGAAAAAATACAACCTTAAAGGCCTACTGAAACCCACTACTACCGACCACGCAGTCTGATAGTTTATACATCAATGATGAAATCTTAACATTGCAACACATGCCAATACGGCCGAGTTAGCTTACTAAAGTGCAATTTTAAATTTTAAGTTTTCCTGCTGAAAACGTCTCGGTAGGTTGACGCCTGCGCGTGACGTCACGGATTGTAGAGGACATTTTGGGACAGCATGGTGGCAAGCTATTAAGTCGTCTGTTTTCATCGCAAAATTCCACAGTATTCTGGACATCTGTGTTGGTGAATCTTTTGCAATTTGTTCAATGAACAATGGAGACAGCAAAAAAGAAAGCTGTAGGTGGGAAGCGGTATATTGCGGCAGGTGTTGTGCCGGATAACGCACCCCCGCCGTAGAATGCACCCCCTGACTGTTGTGCCGGATAACACAGCCGGTGTTTCATTGTTTACATTCCCGAAAGATGACAGTCAAGCTTTACCATTGGCCTGTGGAGAACTGTGACAACAGAGACTCTTACCAGGAGGACTTTGAGTTGGACGCGCATACGCGGTACCGTGAGTACGCATGCAGCTGCGGCTTCCAAACATTTGATCGCTTGCCCGTACGTGCGTGCCGCTATGTGCATGTCACGTACGTAACTTTGGGGACTTTGGGGAAATATATGTGCTGTATGAACTTTGGGGAGGTGAACGGTACTTTGGGCTGTGGGATTGAGTGTGTTGTGCAGGTGTTTGAGTTGTATTGGCGGGTTATATGAACGGGAGGGGGGCGGTGTTTGTTATGCGGGATTAATTTGTGGCATATTAAATATAAGCCTGGTTGTGTTGTGGCTAATATAGTATATACATGTCTTGTGTTTATTTACTGTTTTAGTCATTCCCAGCTGAATATCAGGTCCCACCCGCCTCTCACAGCATCTTCCCTATCTGAATCGCTCCCACTCCCCTCTAGTCCTTCACTCTCACTTTCCTCATCCACAAATCTTTCATCCTCGCTCAAATTAATGGGGAAATCGTCGCTTTCTCGGTCCGAATCGCTCTAGCTGCTGGTGGCCATGATTGTAAACAATGTGCGGATGTGAGGAGCTCCACAACCTGTGACGTCACACGCGCATATCATCTGCTACTTCCGGTACAGGCAAGGCTTTTTTATCAGCGACCAAAAGTTGCAAACTTTATCGTCGATGTTCTCTATTAAATTCTTTCAGCAAAAATATGGCAATATCGCGAAATGATCAAGTATGACACATAGACTGGACCTGCTATCCCCGTTTAAATAAGAAAATCGCATTTCAGTAGGCCTTTAAAAATGATTTTAGGATTTTTAAACACATATACCTTCTTTCCTGACAATTTAAATCAATGTTCAAGTAAATTATTTTTTTTTATTGTAAAGAATAATACCGGTAAATACATTTTAATTTAATTCTTCATTATAGCTTCTGTTTTTTCGACGAAGAATATTTGTGAAATATTTCTTCAAACGTATTATGATTAAAATTAAAAAAAATACTCTGGCAAATCTAGAAAATCTGTATAATCAAATTTAAATATTATTTCAAAGTCTTTTGAATTTCTTTTAAAATTTTTGTTCTGGAAAGTCTAGAAGAAATAATGATTTGTCTTTGTTAGAAATATAGCTTGGTCCAATTTGTTCTATATTCTAACAAAGTGCAGATTGGATTTTAACCTATTTAAAACATGTCATCAACATTCTAAAATTAATCTTAATCAGTAAAAATTAGCAATGATGTTCCATAAATTATTTTATTATTTTTTTCAAAAAGATTCGAATTAGCTAGTTTTTCTCTTCTTTTTATCGGTTGAATTTTGAATTTTAAAGAGTCGACATTGAAGATAAACTATGTTTCAAAATCGGCTTTTTGCCGATATCCGATATTCCGATATTGTCCAACTCTTTAATTACCGATACCGATATCAACCGATATATGCAGTCGAGGATTTAACACATTATGCCGAATTTGGACAACCAAGTATGGTGAAGACAAGGTACTTTTTTTTTTTTAATTAATAAAATAAAATTAGATAAATTAAAAACATTTTCTTGAATAAAAAATAAAGTAAAACAATATGAAAACAGTTACATAGAAACTAGTAATTAATGAAAATGAATAAAATTAACTGTTAAAGGTTAGTACTATTAGTGGACCAGCAGCACGCACAATCATGTGTGCTTACGGACTGTATCTCTTGCAGACTGTATTGATATATATTGATATATAATGTAGGAACCAGAATATTAATAACAGAAAGAAACAACCCTTTTGTGTGAATACGTGTGAATGAGTGTAAATGGGGGAGGGAGGTTTTTTGGGTTGGTGCACTAATTGTAAGTGTATCTTGTGTTTTTATGTTGATTTAATAAAAAACAAACAAAAAAAAAACGATACCGATAATAAAAAAGCGATACCGATAATTTCCGATATTACATTTTAACGCATTTATCGGCCGATAATATCGGCAGGCCGATATTATCGGACATCTCTAATTTTTTTTGTGTTTTCTCCTCTTTTAAACCGTTCAATTAAGTGTTTTTTTCATCATTTATTCTCTACAAAAAACCTTCCGTAAAAGGAAAAAAAATGGATGACGGAATGACAGACAGAAATACCCATTTATATATATATATATATATATATATATATATATATATATATATATATATATATATATTTATTTATTTAGCTATTCTTGTTTAAATCACACTTACATGTAACTTACAAATGACAATATATACATATAAACACTTAAAATGTGCACTTAGAGAAAATATAAAAATAAAGTGTTGCATATTGATATTTATCTGTTTCTATATATATTTATTGTGAGAAATCATTAAGATGATCAGTGTTTCCACAAAGATAAATATCATTAATTATTAATAATAACATAGCGTTAAAGGTAAATTGAGCGAATTGGCTATTTCTGGCAATATATTTAAGTGTATATCAAACTGGTAGACCTTCGCATTAATCAGTACCCAAGAAGTAGCTCTTGCTTTCAAAAAGGTTGATGACCCCTGTGTTAAAGTATCAAATCTGATCAAAGGTTGTGACAATCACGAATTAACCAAATCTATTGACTGGCTCATTAACATGAACAATTGCTGGTGCTACTCATTGAGGATATTTACTGCAGAGAAATACGTGCTTTCATGTCTCTAAAAAAAAAATGTTGAAAAAAGTGAATTGAAAAAAATAGAATTGAAAAAAAATTGAATTGAAAAAAATTGAATTGAAAAAAAAAAAAAACTGTTCGGAAAAAGTTGCTCAAAAAAATTCTACGAGGAGTTGTATATTCGGCAGATTTAGCAAGAGAGTTGGCAACATGCTGTCATGGCAAGGAGTATGCAGAGTTTACACAGTTACTCGCGTTAAGAAGAAAGTAGAGCCGTGATAACAGTCAGTTGAATTAATTGGACGATCACGCAACCTCGACTGCCCTCCTGCTCCTGGGCATTGAATTACTTTCATCTCTCTCAAAAACAATCATGTTGAAGTGACTAAATCTATATTATATTTGTCAGCCCCCTGAGCGGGCAGGTATCTATTTGGAGATTTTTTTTTAAACCGTAAAGAAAAACAACGCTTTGTTTAGTTTAGTCCAGGTGTGGAAAAGTCTTAGTTGGTGAACAATGTGATGAAAACAACAAAAAAGACCTCTTACAAAATCCTTCAAGCACACTTAACCCTTTGTCCTCTGTTGGTAACCCCCTCCTTTGCTCTTTTACCCATCCATCCCCCCACCTTCAATTTCTTTTGTGTGGGGGGTGTCGGGGCCAAGGCAAGGTCGCCATCCCAACAGGCCCTGGGGTCATGTTCCAGGTTTGGGTTGGTGATTTCTCACCTTAAATGTATTGTCTTAGCGCTGATGTTTGGGTTTAGAGTTTCTACCTACTATTATATTGCCCCTCTGGCCGTATCTTATTGACATGGAATGTATTTCTATTGCTTTCAGTCCTGGAAGTTTGTTTATATAACTGGAGGAGTGATCACAATACAATCGGCTATGCTGCAATAATTTGTCTCTGTGTTTGTTAGTCCAAGAGACTTGAACGTCAGAAGACAGTTTCCAGGCTGCCGCTTCTCTTTGTTTGACCTTTTACTTGTTGAACACATTTCTAGGATGATTTGATTGCACCAGAAGATACACAGACAACATTTAAAAATGACAAAACCCAAAACCAGTGAAGTTGGCACGTTGTGTAAATGGTAAATAAAAACAGAATACAATGATTTGCAAATCCTTTTCAACTTATATTCAATTGAATAGACTGCAAACACAAGATACTTAACTTTCGAAATGGAAAACGTTGTTATTTTTTGAAAATGTTAGCTCCTTAGGAATTTGATGCCTGCAACATGTTTCAAAAAAGCTGGCACAAATGGCAAAAAAGACTGAGAAAGTTGAGGAATTTGATTTGATTTTAATTTTTTGATTGTTATTAAGGATCCCCATTAGCTGGTTGCCTCAACAAACCACTAGTCTTCCTGGGGTCCACAATGATTGCTCATCAAACACTTATTTGGAAAATCCCACAGGCTAATTGGGAACAGGTGGGTGCCATGACTGGGTATAAAAGCAGCTTCCATGAAATGCTCAGTCATTCACAAACAAGGATGGGGCGAGGGTCACCACTTTGTGAACAAATACATGAGCAAATTGTTTAAGAACAACATTTCTCAACCAGCTATTGCAAGGAATGTATGGATTTCACCATCCATTGTCCGTAATATCATCAAAAGGTTCAGAGAATCTGGACAAAACACTGCACTTAAGCAGCAAGGCTGAAAACCAACATTGAATGCCCGTGACCTTCGATCCCTCAGGCGGTACTGCATCAACAACCAACATCACTGTATAGAGGATATCACCACATGGGCTCAGGAACACTTCAGAAAACCACTGTCAGTAACTACAGTTGGTCACTACATCTCTAAGTGCAAGTTAAAAGTCTACTATGCAAAGCGAAAGCCATTTATCAACAACACCCAGAAACGCCGCCGGCTTCACTGGGCCCAACCTCAACTAAGATGGACTGATGCAAAGTCGAAAAGTGTTCTGTGGTCTGACGAGTCCACATTTCAAATTCTCTTTTCAATTGAATATAAGTTAAAAAGGATTTGCAGATCATTGTATTCTGTTTTTATTTACGAATTACACAACGTGCCAACTTTACCGGTTTTGGGTTTTGTAATATCTTGCTTTTTTTTTGGTGGTTATTCAAGAGTGGTTTGGTAATATAAACATATTGATGTTGATTTGTGGCGGAGGTGGATGCCCCCATCTTGTACGAGGGATGTAACAATATTAAACATTGATATCACAGTTATTTTGACCAAAATTATCACGCTTATCATTATTATCACGGTATTATTGAATGTGCTCAAAAAGTATTTATACATACTGAAATATTTATGTTGGCAGCGGAAACATGAATTATTGTTTTTAATTATGTTTATCTTTGTCTGTTTTAATTTGTTATGGTTTTAGAGTGTTTAGTATTAAAGGCAAAATGGGTGTTGTTAGAAATAGGGAAATATTTTCATGTGTATTGTTTTCAAGTTAGCAATTAGCGCACTAGCTGTTTCTTCAGGAATTGAGCAGTATTAATGTGAGTTTTGCACAGTGGTAATCAATCATGGTTTTATAATGGTTGAATTATAATTATATTGGTAATCATTACATCTGTACCTTATACATTGAGGCAAGGCCGCATCACATTAGGCTGACATCCATATGCCAAGCCTTCTACCTTTGCACAGTTTTGTACAATATATACACAAGGAGAAAACAACATTACAAATGTATTGTGGAAAATATACGGTAAATTATTTATTGTGCTGCCGTTTTTTTGAAGAGTGTAAATGGGTCACAGCGGTGTGCGTGTGTTTCATTGAGCCACGGCTCCCACACGGCTGCAGCTGTCTTAGGTGTACTCCTAAATGTTAAAACCAGGGTCATAAACCCCCTTTTTCCGCCTCACACCTGGCTTATTGCCAGTGACTCAACTTAAAAAAAACAAACCGACAACGCGCTAATAAAAATCTATTGTTTTGATCGAAAGTGAAAAACGAGATCGGAACTTGATACATTTGCTCTACTGGATCAAAACATTATTTTATGTTCATTTAGTAATTTGCACTCATGTGGTTTCGCAAAGTGCGAAGATAATGTTGGTGACTCTGCTCAGCGTGCAAAAAGAACGAGCATTGAACATTAACTCCTTGATGTTTCTGTGTACAAGGCAATGAATGAAATGACCCCTTTGGAGTGGGGCTGGGTAATTAATCGAAACATAATCAAAACATCATTTAGACCTCCAAACCAACATAAAACTGCAATGCCTGTTGTTTGAAAATGTTCTACTAATGAACTATCTCTTTAATATACACTAATGGTTAGGGCCGCACAATTTTCAGAAAAAAACCTACCGTATTTTCCGGACCATAGGGCGCACCGAATTATAAGGTGCACTGCCGATGAATGGTCTATTATTGATCTTTTTTCATATATAAGGCGCACCGGATTATAGGCCGCAATAAAGGAGTCATATTATTTTATTTTTTTTCTAAATGTAAAATACTTCCTTGTGGTCTACATAAGTGGTCCCCAACCACCGGACTGGTACCGGGCCACACAAGAAATTAAAAATGTTTAATTTATTTTTTTATTACCGATATCAACCGATATATACAGTCGTGGAATTAACACATTATTATGCCTAATTTGGACAACCAGGTATGGTGAAGGTAAGGTACTTTAAAAAAAAAAAAGATAAGATAAATAGATTAAAAACATTTTCTTGAATAAAAAAGAAAGTAAAACAATATAAAAACAGTTACATAGAAACTAGTAATTAATGCAAATGAGTAAAATTAACTGTTAAAGGTTAGTACTCTTAGTGGAGCAGCAGCACGCACAATCATGTGTGCTTACGGACTGTATCCCTGCAGACTGTATTGATATATATTGATATATAATGTAGGAACCAGAATATTAATAACAGAAAGAAACAACCCTTTTGTGTGAATGAGTGTAAATGGGGGAGGAAGGTTTTTTGGGTTGGTGCACTAATTGTAAGTGTATCTTGTGTTTTGTATGTTGATTTAATTAAAAAAATAAAAAAAAATAAATAAAACGACACCGATAATAAAAAAACGATACCGATAATTTCCGATATTACATTTTAACGCAATAATCGTGGAAAGAATAGTACAGTTATAGTTTTTTTTGTAAAATGTTGCTTTTTTATAAGGTTAAAGTTATCTACATTTTTATACACCAAATTTCCTTAAAGCTAATACAAGTTTGTTTTTTTTCTCTCTGTTGCGTTGCAAAACATCTTTGTTCAAAGTTATTTGTTTTCAATTGCATTGTTTTAATAAATAGCCCTTAATTGTTCATCCATGCATGTTCTTTTTAGTGATTTGTTTCAAAATTATACAAATGATAAAATAGAGAACAATAGTGTGTTAACCGCAATCACATTTTAATGGGGCTTTTTGTAAAAATTGCCCAGCCCTACTTTGGAGCTCGAATGTTATGTGGATAAAAGCCGGTCAACAATGTTTGTTGACGTCAACTTAAACACACATCTTACCAAAAGTGGTTTGAGAGAGCAGATTTATCAAATACATGTCTATACTTGTCACAATTAGCCATTAAACTTAAAAAAAAAAAAAAAAAAATCCTTTTACCAATCAAGATTGCTTTTATGCAGTCAGTCACGGCTCTCTCGCGCCTGTCATGCATGAACCCACACAAAAGAGATTTTCAATAACAAAAAGATTTATAACAAATGCTATGGTTGCTATAATGTTGTTGAAACATTGTGTGAAATCATACGCTTTTGCAACACAACCTTATCCTTATGTTGTGTGCGTATGTATTAGCAGAGGTGGGTAGAGTAGCCATAAATTGTACTCAAGTAAGAGTACTGTTACTTTACAGATTTATTACTCAAGTAAAAGTAAGGAGTAGTCACCCAAATATTTACTTGAGTAAAAGTAAAAAGTATGTTGTGAAAAAACTACTCAAGTACTGAGTAACTGATGGGTAACATACACACACATATCATATATATATATATATATATATATATATATATATATATATATATTATATATATACACACACATACATATATATATATACACACACACATATATATATATATATATATATATATATATATATATATATATATATATATACAGTATATAATTTATATTTATTTATTTTGCCGCTTTTGTTTACATGTTAAAGGTGTTTTAATGAATATACATGCATGTTTAAACACATATAGATTGCTTTCTTTCATGAAGACAATAATATAAGTTGGTGTATTACCTGATTCTGATGACTTGCATTGATTGTAATCAGACAGTAGTGATGATAACGTCCACATTTTCAAATGGAGGGAAAAAAAAAGTTACTCCTTCCTGTCTAATACCACATGAAAGTGGTTGGTTTTTGGCATTTTATTTGTCCAGCTTCCATATTCGTTTTTATACACTTTACAAGAAATACATTGGCGGAAAACTCCGTAGCTTGCTAGCTTGTTTGCGCTGGCTTTCGGAGACTCTTATTTTGAAAGCGCAGGCGCAATGGAGCGGCACTTTTATTGTGAAGACAGGAACTGTGCAGTCAGTCTTTAGGCTTTGACGGGATGTATGGTTGAAATAAAAATTGTCTTTTTTCCTTCACAGTTTTGATTGATTGATTGGAGCATTTATTAGTAGATTGCACAATACAGTACATATTCCGTACAATTGACCACTAAATGGTAACACCCCAATACGTTTTTCAACTTGTTTAAGTCAGGTCATGTGACCACTGGCTCTGTTTGATTGGTCCAACGTCACCAGTGACTGCATCTGATTGGTGGAACGGAGTGAACGTCACCAGTGACTGTATTTGTTGAAACGCAGGCACTATGAAGGTCTGTCTGACAGACCACAACAAACAAAGCGTGCATTAATAGATCGATAAAAATTAGTAGCGAGTAGCAAGCTGAATGTAGATAAAAGTAGCGGAGTAAAAGTAGCGTTTCTTCTCTATAAATATACTCAAGTAAAAGTAAGAGTATGTTGCATTAAAACTACTCTTAGAAGTACAATTTATCCCAAAAGTTACTCAAGTAGATGTAACAGAGTAAATGTAGCGCGTTACTACCCACCTCTGTGTATTAGTGGGGCATAGCTTACATGGACCGGATATCATGCTTGCAGGTTGTTCAAACGACATCAACACACTTTGTCAGCCAGAACCGCGACAAACAGACCCTTTAAGGCAGTGGTCCCCAACCACCGCACAAGAAAAAAAAAAAAAAAAAAATTAAATCAACATAAAAAACACAAGATACACTTACAGTTAGTGCACTAACCCAAAAAATTCGCACAAAAGGGTTGTTTCTTTCTGTTATTAATATTCTGGTTCCTACATTATATATCAATATAAATCAATACAGTCTGCAGGGATACAGTCCGTAAGCACACATGATTGTATTTTTTTATGACAAACAGAAAAATATATATATCGCATTGCCCCACCCCACCCCACCCCACCAGTCCGTGGGACACATTTTCAAGCGTTGACAAAAAGGTTGGGGACCACTGCTTTAAGGCACATATATTACATGTGGATTGTTGCTGAGTTTCATAATCAAATAGTAAATAATTGATTTCTAGTGAAGAAAGAATGAAATTAATGTGTAAATTTACAAGTCAAAATTTTAAAGAAAGCCAGTAGACCGTTTAGTACAGTGGTTCTCAAACCGTTTTCACCAAGTACCTGGCTCTCTATGTACCACCAGAGTTACCTAAGTATTCATAAAAAACAAGGCAGAAGTTTTATTTAATAAGTATATTTTTGGTCACTGTAATATTACGAACAGTTTGAACAGTAACACTGTGTTTGAATAGAGGCAAATAAAACACTGTACTTTAATCAAGTGAGTCTTTGGCGCACCACAAGATTAGTTTGTGTACCAGTTTGAGAATCACTGGTTTAGTAAACGAGGACCCGGTGTCACGGGAAGAGGAAGCCTTTACTCGATCCCATCCAAAAACGCAGCGATAAGCCTTTGGATTTTCCATTGAATGGACATTGAGGGTTTTTCCTACGTTCAAAATTGCGTGGCGGCCGCCTTCAGCTAATTGTGTGTCGCCCCTAGCCAAAACGATTGATGTCGCTCAACACAGCGTAGTGTGTTGATTGAGCGATTGATGTTCCTCTGTGGCAGCTACGTATTTTAACTGCAGTTGCAGCGTTGCGCCACTATAGAGGCGCTATATCGACAGCAGTACACCAGCAAGACCTGAAGCAACTACCGAAGAAGAAACAGATCGAATCGTGTTTTTTTCCGCTACTTAATGTATAACGTTGACCGCCGTAACAAGTGGATTTCTGCCATACGGAGGGATCACTAGACTCCTACAGAACACTCCAGACTGTGCTGTGAACATTTTGTCTCTGGTAAGTGAACACAGCTCGTAGTGTTAGCTTTGTTTCCAACCTTTTTTGACTAATTAAAATAGATCGATTGATTGATTAATTTATTAGAAGTTTGCATAAGATCAGGTAGAATTTCATGACGGTACAGATTGACTGGTACAAGGTCAACTAAAAATAGTTAACCCAAGAAATCATTACAAGCATATCATGTTTATTTAAAAAAAAAAAATGTTCCTCCGTGTCAGAGTAACGTTTTTGTTTTTTAGCGTTGCAGATGTGCCAGGCAAAATCTGCCACTACTTCCAGGTGAAACAGAGCAGAGAAATGGCTGTTAAAATGTAATAATTCATGGTGGGGACAACATGTGGAAATGTTTGTCCACAGAGCACTTGAAGGCTGCTTCAAAATCATCTATAAGTGTCTCAAGCAAAAGTGGCCCCACCACAAAAGCTATGAGTCCATCATTCTTTAATGCAAACTCAAGATCCGGGGGCCAGATCTGGCCCGCGGCATCATTTTACCAGGCCCGCAAACACCTGAAAATGATATGTGTCCATAAAGTAATGGATTGTTTTCATTTTGACAGAAAAAATATATGTACTGCTTGGAATTACATGACTTTTGAACTTTAATAGTATCCATTATTGCAACAAATATTACACTTTACAAACATTTTTTGTCTAAATAAAAATAAACACTTAAATATCTGATTGACTTATGATTTTACAGCAAACTGCCCATCAAATGAATAAAAATGACAATACATTTTACCATACTTGCCAACCTTGAGACCTCCGATTTCGGGGGGGGGGGGGGGTTAAGAGGGGAGGAGTATATTTACAGCTAGAATTCACCAAGTCAAGTATTTCATATATATATATATATATTTTTTTTTATTATATATATATATTTATTTGATTATATATATATACAAATATATATATATATATATATATATATATATATATATATATATATATATATATATATATATATATATATATATATATATATAATAAAATAAATACGAGAAATAAGAGAAAATACTTGAATTTCAGTGTTCATTTATTTACACATATACACACACATAACACTCATCTACTCATTGTTGAGTTAAGGGTTGAATTGTCCATCCTTGTTCTATTCTCTGTCACTATTTTTCTAACCATGCTGAACACCCTCTCTGATGATGCATTCTGCTTTGTCTCCTTGTTGTGTGCGCAGTTGTGCACTGCACTCTCTAAAAGCCCTAGATGTTATTGTCACATATGCATGTACAGTAGATGGCAGTATTGTCCTGTTTAAGAGTGTCACAACATTGCTGTTTACGGCAGACGAACTGCTTTACGGTAGACGAAAACGTGACTGCTGTTGTTGTGTGTTGTTGCCGCGCTGGGAGGACGTTAATGAAACTGCCTAACAATAAACCCACATAAGAAACCAAGAACTTGCCCTCGATCATTCTACAGTTATAACGTGATTGGGCAGGCACCCTGTTTATATTGTGGGAAAGCGGACGTGAAAACAGGCTGTCGACACGTCACTCAGGTCCGCCTGAATTTTGGGAGATTTTCGGGAGAAAATTTGTCCCGGGAGGTTTTCGGGAGAGGCGCTGAATTTCGGGAGTCTCCCGGAAAATCCGGGAGGGTTGGCAAATATGCATTTTACGGTGTTCTTTACAGCATATTACTGTAAATTGAAAAAAAAAACAATTGTACCACCTCTGCCTCAATTTTAGCCAGGAAAAACCCTGATATTGTTTAAGAAGAAGTTCTGATTCATGTGCAAGCCATCACCATGGATACAGATTAGTGACCTAAATCACTACAATGTCCCACTCATCGTTATCTATGTAGGAGTCAATGTGATTACTGCACATGTTGGTTATGTTGTCTACAGTGTGCATAATAGGGTATGTTGGATGTTATCATTTCAGTTTAGAAACATAAAGGGGTACTGAAAGGAGCGTCAAGAAGAGTAATGGGGCTGCACCATGATGTAGTTCAGTTGCATCTGTTACCACTTTTCCATTGTGGTTGTTCCAGAGTTAGTTTGGGGTAGGTGCCCGAGGTTACAGCAGTTTTTTTTTTCCATTATCACGGCGAGACACAGGGGTGCCGAGCTGGAGATGTATTTTTCTGGATCTCACCTGACTCCAAAAGTGTGCTTGACTGAGGCCCCTTCTAGACTAAGCCGGATAAAGTTATCCAGGGTAAATCCCACCTAACCGTATCCTTGTCCACACGCACACAATGTTCGTTTAAGACCCCTCCCCCAGTCATACTCACCTCCAGTGTTGCTTTGTGTGCAAGTTCTTAAATTACATTTAACATATCTGAACAATATCCAGTGTTGTGGTATTTCAATTGACTGGAATCCAGTGTGCTGTGGGGCCCTATTGTTGTGAATCACACCTGAGCCATCATACATTAATCAAATCTTTAATGGACACGTGAAAGTAAACAATGTGATAAAGAACATTTTACAACAATCAATCTGGGGATCTAGATATCTGGTCAGGACACTCCTCACTCTTTTGCCTTCACCTTCATTGTCCATTCCTTTTTGGTGACTTTATATACTCTGGACCTAGACGTTGAGTCCGCGACATACGTGGCGGACAATAACTGATACAGTCTGCTTTGCCAGTCCAAAAGCAATCTCTGTTTTCCGTAGTCTTCCCTCAACGGCCAGGTAATACAAAGCATGCGCTACCTTTTTTTATCACATCCACGGGGGCCTGCATTCTCGTTGTCTCTCTTTCAACAAATGGACAACGTTTTTCGGTAAGTAGAATCACAGCTGACCTGGACATTGGAAAGTTCTCTTGCCGTCTGAGAAGTGTTGTATCCCAAATAGCTGCAATCACTTTCTCTTAAGGTATTGATGTGTGATTTCCACAAGCGTCTGTAAAGATGGAAGGAGAAACACGGGCATGTCTGGATGACTTGCCTCCATACATCCAGTGGTTAGCTCAGAGTTACGAAACCACTTTATTATGAAGCTGGCTGTGGCGCGTTCTTTCTGACGTCACTTCCTGTGTGGGGCGCGGTATTTCTGGCGTCACCTCCTCTCTGAACTCAGTTTGTAAACAATCAATGAGTCCATGCAAAGCTAAGAACCGGAGATTCAAGAAATACACAGCACACTTACCCGTGTAAAAAATTATCCTAGGAGGGGAACCTTAAATGATGGTTTAGTGTGGCTGAAACGGGGCTTAGGCTAAATAATTATTTGTTTAAGGAGTTATCCGGCTTAATGTAGACACAGCCTTAGTCGGTAATATCCATTAGGGCTGTAATGATTAATCGATTAAATATTTTATGAGATTAGAAAAAAGCTCTGATTTGTATTCTGTTCTTTCGATTAATAGTTTGAGCCCAACTAAAAAAAATGGTAAAATCTAACCGCATAGAGTGCCCAAAACTTTAAATACCCGGACATAGTTTACAAGTGGCTGCTGCAATGATGTGTGGGTGCTGTTTATTTTAATTTATTTTTTATCAATGCACGCATGTTAAATGTTGAACATGTGTTTTTATTCGAGACAAAAAAGACGTTTATGGCAAGCAGAAAAATCATTGTTTTGTTCAACTATCATCCCTAAAATAGGCATTGAGGTTATGATGTGTTTAATCAATCGATTAATCAAACAAACTAAACCGGTACATCGCTATAATACTAAAATAACCGATGGCTGCAGCGATGATTGCCATATCTTTCCAGGTAAATTACTCAAATGTTCGAAAGTATTTTGCAGCGTCAACCACCGTGTAGAAATGATTAGGATCCTTCAAAATAAAAGCTTGAGCACTCAAACAAACTCATTGTAGTCTTACATTACACCCAATAGATACATAAAACTTTTGGGGTCCAAAGTCAGTTGGCTTTTACTTACCGTATTTTCCGGATTATAAGGCACACTTAAAATCGTTTTTTTTATTCTCATAACTTGACAGTGCGCCTTATAACCTGGTGCGCCTAATGTAAGGAATGAGTTTGGTTGAGCTTACCCACCTCAAAGCCATTTTATTTGGTACATGGTGTAGATGGCAGTCAAACATAAGAGATACACTATGATGGCAATAAACAACATTATTATGCAAAAGCAACTTTTCTTACCTTCTGGTATGTGCTGATCTGTATTTGGGATTTGTATGAATCCTGAAAAATTGTGCGAGTCCGCCTTTGTAGTTCGTGATGACAACGTAGTCGATAAGCTTATTATTTTTCACTTATTTTCTTGTTATGGGACATTCATCCTCCGCTGTTGCCATTTCTAATATAAAGTAGTGTACAGTTCTTAATTATATATGTCAGTAAACTCACCATGAGAGCACTAAAACATACCGGTATAGTGAGTTTACATTATTCAACCAAGCAACTTTAGTTCACGGGACAAGAAGGGGAACCTTAAAGGGGAACATTATCCCAATTTCAGAATGGTTAAAACCATTAAAAATCAGTTCCCAGTGGCTTATTATATTTTTCAAAGTTTTTTTGAAAAATTTTGCCCATCACGCAATATCCCAAAAAAAAGCTTCAAAGTGCCTGATTTTAACCATCGTTATAAACACCCGTCCATTTTCCTGTGACATCACATAGTGAAGCCAACACAAACAAACATGGCGGAAAGAACAGCAAGCTATAGCGACATTAGCTCGGATTTAGACTCGTATTTCAGTGGCTTAAGCGATTCAACAGATTACGCATGTATTGAAACGGATGGTTGTAGTGTGGAGGCAGGTAGAGAAAACGAAATCGAAGAAGAAACTGAAGCTATTGAGCCATATCGGTTTGAACCGTATGCAAGCGAAACCGACAAACGACACGACAGCCAGCGACACGGGAGAAAGCGAGGACAAATTTGGCGATCGCCTTCTAACCAACGATTGGTATGTGTTTGTTTGGCATTAAAGGAAACTAACAACTATGAACTAGGTTTACAGCATATGAAATACATTTGGCAACAACATGCACTTTGAGAGTGCAGACAGCCCAATTTTCATCAATTAATATATTCTGTAGACATACCCTCATCCGCGCTCTTTTCCTGAAAGCTGATCTGTCCAGTTTTGGAGTTGATGTCAGCAGTCCAGGGAATCTTGATCATCTTCGGTGGCAAAAGGGACGGTGTGAGCCAAGACATCCAGGGGGTTTAGCTCGCTCATCTGCGGGAACAAACTGCCGCCATTGCTTGCCGTGCTACCGAGGTCCTTTGTCCCTGAATTGCTCACACACTCCGGCAGATTCAATGGGGGTCTGGCGGCAGATTTTTTTGACTTTATCGTTGGAAATGCATCTGCTTTGAGTGTCGCAGGATATCCACACATTCTTGCCATCTCTGTTGTAGCATAGCTTTTGTCGGTAAAGTGTGCGGAACAAACGTCCAATTTCTTGCCACTTTGGCATCTTTGGGCCACTGGTGCAACTTGAATCCGTCCCTGTTCGTGTTGTTACACCCTCCGACAACACACCGACGAGGCATGATGTCTCCAAGGTACGGAAAACAGTCGAAAAAACGAAAAATAACAGAGCTGATTTGACTCGGTGTTTGAGAAAATGGCGGATTGCTTCCCGATGTTACGTCACGTTGTGACGTCATCGCTCCGAGAGCGAATATTAGAAAGGCGTTTAATTTGCCAAAATTCACCCATATAGAGTTCGGAAATCGGTTCAAAAAATATATGGTCTTTTTTCAGCAACATCAAAGTATATATTGACGCTTACATAGGTCTGGTGATAATGTTCCCCTTTAAATGATGAGATGCTGCTCTGTTATTGATTGAAGTAAAGTCTGAATGTCATTAAAACAGTTAGCTCCATCTTTTGACACTTCTTCCACTCCCGTCCTTGCACGCTACACCGCTACAACAAAGATGACGGGGAGAAGACGCTGTCGAAGGTGAGCCACGTAAATAAGACCGCCCACAAAACGGCGCATCCGGAAATGACTGTCAGAAAGTGGTTTAAAGATGATCTGTAAAACATAATGTATGTGGCGGTATAGCTCGGTTGGTAGAGTGGCCGTGCCAGCAATTTGAAGGTTCCAGGTTCGATCCCCGCTTCCGCCATCCTAGTCACTGCCGTTGTGTCCTTGGGCAAGACACTTTACCCACCTGCTCCCAGTGCCACCCACACTGGTTTAAATGTAACTTAGATATTGGGTTTCACTATGTAAAAGCGCTTTGAGTCACTAGAGAAAAGCGCTATATAAATATAATTCACTTCGCTTCAACATTTTGACCAAAGAACCACCATTACATGTTATGTAGACCACAAGGAAGTGTTTTGCATTTAGAAAAAAATAAAAAAATATGACTCCTTTAATGCGCCCTATGAAAAAAGATAAAAAAATAGGCCATCCATAGGCAGTGCGCCTTATAATCCGGTGCACCCTATGGTCCGGAAAACGCGGTACTTTTACGTTTACCTTTTATATTCACCTTCAAAGCTGTTGCTTTTTGTGCGACAGTTATTATTGTTTTCAGTTTTAAGACCATATATTAGCACATTGGGCTTAATATGCCTCAAAAACCTAACCTTTTTTGTGAGTTCAATATAAATGTTGATCATTTAAAATAAATAAATAAATAAATGATCTCTTTTATAAATTTAGCAAAATTAAATAGAGTAGAATACAATTACTCTGACACAATAATATATGTACATGTTTTTATTTAATTGATTGGCTGGCAGGAATGCCAAAAATGAAAGCTGTAGAGCAAACTACGCCCCGGGAAACTCATTGCTTTTCATCCTGACATTGGACTGAATAAACATTAATTAATTGCTCGGCGCACGCTGATCTTTCCTTTGTTGTGTCCTGATGAGAGTGGTAACCGCTGACACGATAAATGACGCCGCTCCACAAGAACATGGAAAGTGAAAGTGGCGTGGAGTCAATTTGTCTGTGAACCGGCTCGACGTGGTCTCTGGACCGAGGTTTGCCACGGTGGAAACTGGGTATCAGTGAGAGGTTGTCATCATATTCTTGTAGAAACAAGACTTCTGCTTGTCCATTCATTCTCACCGACATTGGAAATGTGTTTGACCGTAACAAAGACGGAAAATTCCTTGGTGGATTTGGCTGCAGCGGTCATTGGGAGGTTGTTATCTTAGATGTTGGTTGAGTGACAAATGACAGTATTCCTTTTCTACTTGAGCAGCTGCTGCCCAACTGTCAAAGCAGTGAAACTCCACTGCTCCTGTGCAGTTGATCCGCAGCCAAATTCAAAAGAATGTGCTGCTCTGGTAGGAAATTCAAGTGACGCACATTAAATAGTTACACAGTTTGACATTGACAGACTGTATAGTCTTAACACAGTATGTATTCTAAACTGTCAACTGTGTAAATGTAAGTACCGTATTTTTCGGAGTATAAGTCGCACCGGCCGAAAATGCACAATAAAGAAGGGAAAAAACATATATAAGTCGCACTGGAGTATAAGTCGCATTTTTTGGGGAAATGTATTTGATAAAACCCAACACCAAGAATAGACATTTGAAAGGCAATTTAAAATAAATAAAGAATAGTGAACAACAGGCTGAATAAGTGTACGTTATATGAGGCATAAATAACACACTGAGAACGTGCCTGGTATGTTAACGTAACATATTATGGTAAGAGTCATTCAAATAACTATAACATATAGAACATGCTATACGTTTACCAAACAATCTGTCCCTCCTGATCGCTAAATCCCATGAAATCTTATACGTCTAGTCTCTTACGTGAATGAGCTAAATAATATTATTTGATATTTTACGGTAATATGTTAATAATTTCACACATAAGTCGCTCCTGAGTATAAGTCGCACCCCCGGCCAAACTATGAAAAAAACTGCGACTTAGAGTCCGAAAAATACGGTATGCATTATATTGTACCTAGGGCAGGGGTCGGCAACCCAAAACGTTGAAAGAGCCTTATTGGACCAAAAAACTAATCTGTCTGGAGCCGCAAAAAATGAAAAGCCGTATATAAGTGTTATAATGAAGGCAACACATGACCTAAGTGTCTATATTAACTATGATAGCCTACTATCAAAAGTACTTTAAAAGTCTTATATAAAGGTTATAGTGAAGGCAACACATGATGTAAGTGTCAATATTAGCTATAATAGCCTACTATCAAAACGACTTTAAAAGTCTTATATAAGGGTTATAATGAAGGCAACACATGATGTGTCTATATTAGCTATAATAGCCTACTATCAAAATGACTTTAAAAGCTTTATATAAGGGTTACAATGAAGGCAACACATGATGTAAGTGTCAATATTAGCTACGATAGCCTACTATCAAAATTACTTCAAAAGTCTTACATAAGTGTCATAATGAAGGCAACGCATGATGTAAGTGTCTATATTAGCTATAATAGCCTACTATCAAAATGACTTTAAAAGTCTTATATAAGTGAGGCAACACATTATGTAAGTGTCTATATTAGCTATATTAGCCTACTATCAAAATGACTTTAAGTCTTACATACGTGTTATAATGAAGACAACACATGATGTAAGTGTCTATATTAACTATAATAGCCTACTATCAAAATGGCTGTGTGTCTCAGGCTGAAGCAAATCTTTGTTGACAGAAATGTTGAAATGTAATATGTATTCTACACATTTTACTTTTTTAAAGACTTAGACTTCCCTTTTATTGTCATTCAAATTTGAACTTTACAGTACATATTTGTTGCATTAGCTCATTGTAGTGCAGGATAAAAGAGCAATATGGTGCAGATATAAATAAATAGATTACTGTACAGATAAATATATTGCACTTTTGCATATGCATCCACGTTTACGGATGTATGTTATATTGTCTTAGAGTTAGAAACCATTAGTAAATCAGAGGCTACTCAGAAGGTGAGATCAATCCTGTAAATTACTGGCTTTTAATGGCCAAAGGTATAGATGTGTGTCCAAGTTAAAGGAAACGGCAGGCTGTCTTCTTTTAATGTATTTATTACAATCTTTGGCAAGTTAGGTAATGTTTGCTGTGGTCTGGAACAACATGGCACACAAACAACTATCAGAAATGCAGCCAATATTACATACAGATAATGTGTCATGAGACATGCACAAATAAATTATATACAAAGAGGATGAATGTAAAGGAAATGATATGAGCTCAAATATACCTACAAACGACACATGATGATGCAATATGTATGTTCAGCATTGATTAGCTTGCATTTATGCACTGACCAAATATGCCTGATTAGCACTCTAACAAGTCAATAACATCAACAAAGCTCACCTTTGTGCAATAATGCACAGCATAAAACATTTGGTGGACAAAATGAGACAAAGGAGTGAAAGATATTACATTTTACAGTCCACACTATGGTGAGTTCAAGAGCCCCCGGAATTAGTAGGACAAAACGATGTTAACCAAATACTCTCAACAGTGAAGCATACACACAAACATATTAAACAGCGGGTTTTCTAACAATAGGAAAGGTGTGTGTCATGTTTGTCCTCAAACAAAATATATTTTCCCCCCACCTTTTTCCATTTTCAATCCTTTTTTTTTGCTGACACCCGACCTCGGCGTGTCAAAATGAACACATCAATCCAGATGAATTATAAGCATGGTTAAAAATGTAACGTAATTAACTAAATTCAACTTAAAAACACAATTATCTGAGCTGTGTGTTTTAGGCATGTGCAGCATTTTTCCCGTGCAGTGTTTTTTTTGATCATGCAACATTTATGTAATTGCAGGGTTTTAGATTTGCAGCATTTTCCTACTGCTTTAAAGTTTTTGGTAATTGGAGCGTTTAGCCATGCCGACCAACATATATATTTCATTAACAAAAATAATAAACAGAGAAAACTGAGAATTATTGTTCAGAAGGGATGTGAACAAACTTGCATTGATCATTTGATTCAACATGATTCTGGATTCAAAACGATTCTCACAATATCTGTTATTTGGTGTAAACATTATAATAAGACATTTTTAAAACAGGTTACAGCTAACAAAAGTGTATTTGTGAGCGACTGAACGCCGAGATGGCATAAAAATGTATTTAAATAAATATTCTTACAATTATTTATATTTTAAATATATTTAAAATCGATTCGGATGTGATTCGATTATTCTACTTGATATTTTGGAATAAATGACACAAAAAAAAATTCATGACATTCTTAGTTCTAGAAATGAGATTTGAACTTAAACTGGGAAGTCTTGAAGTAAAAAAAAAAAAAAAGGTAAATGTGTGAATGTGCTATACATACGTTTATGCAAAGCTCATATCCATAAAATGAGCTTTGCCGGATTAGAGTCTGTGCTGTGTTTGTGGGTGGCATTTGAAAAAAACAAAAACAAAACAGGATGACACAGTGAATGAGGAGTGGAAAAGAATAACGAATTAGAATTCTTCATTGATGCTGGGGTGAGCTAAGGGTTAGCTAAGTGTCATCATCCCAATAAAATTCCCTAACAATAAACTTAACTGCCCTGTCCTCACACACACACACACACACACACACACACACACACACACACACACACACACACACACACACACACACACACACACACACACACACACACACACACACAAATCAGGCGGTGGACTTCCATGAGAAACGACAGCTCGGTCGGCGTTGCCATTTTAGTTGCTGACAACCTAATTGTGGTTTCTATCTGGTCTAATGGAAATACACATGGAATTATGAGCAATATGCACAGTTATTTATAAAACAAAGTTGTCAGAGTGCATTTTTGATATCTGATCTTCAGCCTCCAACATACCACTTACTATATTTGTACGTATCAGAAAACAAAAAACAATCACAAAGCAGGTCGACTTAAGTACACAGTACAATGAAAAACGGAAGAAGCAAGAAATAAAAATTTACCTCAGTTTTTGCACGACTTACTTTTTCTTAACCTCTTAAGGCCCAAGCTGTTTGTTTACATGCTTTTTGCCATTTATCTTTGCTATTTTGTCTTATTGGACCCTAATTAGAATAACAACTAAAAATGATCTTTTGATATGATGTATTTAGTCCATAAGTACACAAACGTGTACTTCATGTGTAGTGACATGCACATTTTTATTTTCCAATTTCCATTGTATGTTATACTCTTCTGACACCACCAGATAGCAGCATAAGTGTCCATATGTCAGCATAAGACCCCAATTCAGTAGTGTACACAATTTTGGAAATAAGAGCTAAAAGGTGCTGTCCACGCATGGACTTATTTAGCTAGATTTTTTTTTTAAAGATCGATGATTTTCCCCACCTTTCGTGCAACCGTTATTGAGCAATATATATATATATATATATATATATATATATATATATATATATATATATATATATATATATATATATATATATAGGTAAAAGCCAGTAAATTAGAATATTTTGAAAAACTTGATTTATTTCAGTAATTGCATTCAAAAGGTGTAACTTGTACATTATATTTATTCATTGCACACAGACTGATGCATTCAAATGTTTATTTCATTTAATTTTGATGATTTGAAGTGGCAACAAATGAAAATCCAAAATTCCGTGTGTCACAAAATTAGAATATTACTTAAGGCTAATACAAAAAAGGGATTTTTAGAAATGTTGGCCAACTGAAAAGTATGAAAATGAAAAATATGAGCATGTACAATACTCAATACTTGGTTGGAGCTCCTTTTGCCTCAATTACTGCGTTAATGCGGCGTGGCATGGAGTCGATGAGTTTCTGGCACTGCTCAGGTGTTATGAGAGCCCAGGTTGCTCTGATAGTGGCCTTCAACTCTTCCGCGTTTTTGGGTCTGGCATTCTGCATCTTCCTTTTCACAATACCCCACAGATTTTCTATGGGGCTAAGGTCAGGGGAGTTGGCGGGCCAATTTAGAACAGAAATATCATGGTCCGTAAACCAGGCACGGGTAGATTTTGCGCTGTGTGCAGGCGCCAAGTCCTGTTGGAACTTGAAATCTCCATCTCCATAGAGCAGGTCAGCAGCAGGAAGCATGAAGTGCTCTAAAACTTGCTGGTAGACGGCTGCGTTGACCCTGGATCTCAGGAAACAGAGTGGACCGACACCAGCAGATGACATGGCACCCCAAACCATCACCCAACCATGCAAATTTTGCATTTCCTTTGGAAATCGAGGTCCCAGAGTCTGGAGGAAGACAGGAGAGGCACAGGATCCACGTTGCCTGAAGTCTAGTGTAAAGTTTCCACCATCGGTGATGGTTTGGGGTGCCATGTCATCTGCTGGTGTCGGTCCACTCTGTTTCCTGAGATCCAGGGTCAACGCAGCCGTCTACCAGCAAGTTTTAGAGCACTTCATGCTTCCTGCTGCTGACCTGCTCTATGGAGATGGATATTTCAAGTTCCAACAGGACCTGGCGCCTGCACACAGCGCAAAATCTACCCGTGCCTGGTTTACGGACCATGGTATTTCTGTTCTAAATTGGCCCGCCAACTCCCCTGACCTTAGCCCCATAGAAAATCTGTGGGGTATTGTGAAAAGGAAGATGCAGAATGCCAGACCCAAAAACGCAGAAGAGTTGAAGGCCACTATCAGAGCAACCTGGGCTCTCATAACACCTGAGCAGTGCCAGAAACTCATCGACTCCATGCCACGCCGCATTAACGGAGTAATTGAGGCAAAAGGAGCTCCAACCAAGTATTGAGTACGGTATTGTACATGCTCATATTTTTCATTTTCATACTTTTCAGTTGGCCAACATTTCTAAAAATCCCTTTTTTGTATTAGCCTTAAGTAATATTCTAATTTTGTGACACACGGAATTTTGGATTTTCATTTGTTGCCACTTCAAATCATCAAAATTAAATGAAATAAACATTTGAATGCATCAGTCTGTGTGCAATGAATAAATATAATGTACAAGTTACACCTTTTGAATGCAATTACTGAAATAAATCAAGTTTTTCAAAATATTCTAATTTACTGGCTTTTACCTGTATGTATATATATATATGTATGTGTGTGTGTGTGTGTGTGTGTGTGTGTATATATATATGTATATGTAAATATGTGTGTATATATGTATATGTATATATGTATGTAAATATATGTGTATATATATACACATATATATATATAATTTTTTAATTACTCACTTTTAGTTTTTCTTTTGTTATTGTATGTAAAAAAAACTGCACTGCAACTACATAATTTATTCATTGTGGGAAGAAAACAAATCCGTCCATCCATGTGCAGTACATGACGCGGGTTGAAAATCAGCAGTGCAATATTACGGTACTCTGAGAGAAGTCGTGTTGTATTTCATATTGAAATGAAGTTGAAATGACTCTATGGGAATAAATCAAATGAATGAAACCAGCCAACAATCCATATCTTCTTTAAATTAAAATCTGTTGTGCCACATTTTTGCTTGCAAACAAAAACACGGCAAAAATGAAACAGACGTCACGGCATGTAATGAAAAACAACAGTAAGAAACACCCACATATCAAATAAAATAATATAACATTTTTATAAAAACCTTGCTTTGCTGTTCTTCCTTAAATTAAATGTAAGGATATTATCAATTTTCATAAGTTACACTTTTTTCTAATCAAATTCATCAAATTATTTGAATAATCGTTGCAGTCCTATTTGTAAAGACGCCCCCGTTCTGCTTGGTATCACAGCATCTACTTCTCTGAGCCGCTGTGCTGCACCGTGATTTATGCTAATGACCTGTATATTGCTGGAAAGGAGATGACCTCTCATTTTAGAGACTGCTGGATGTATTTTAGTAGTGGCAATTACTCAATAATTATCATAGTTTTAAAATACCAGTGCAAATATTGTTGTCAGTGAGTTTCGGTGTTAAATAAATATATATATATATATATATATATATATATATATATATATATATATATATATATATATTTTTTTTTTTTTTTTTCCAAAGATGGGCAGTACGGATTAAAATTCTTAACAGGCAACATGTGACTCGCAGGTCGAAGACTATTATCCCTATGTATGTCGGCAACCCACAATGTTGAAAAAGCCATATTGGACCAAAAATCCCCCCCAAAAAAATCTGTCTGGAGCCGCAAAAAATTTAAAATGTTATAACGAAGGCAAAACATGATGTAAGTGTGTATATTAGTTATATTAGCCTACTATCAAAGGCTGACGCAAATCTTTGTTGACAGAAATGTTGTGTTTAAATTTTTATTCTACACATTTTTGCAACATTGGAAATCATTAGTTAAATGGAGGCTTCTCACAGGATGAGATAACTTCTGGAAATTACTGGCTCAGAATGGCCAAAGGTATATATGTGTGTGTCCAAGTTAAAGGAAACGGCAGGCTGTCTTCTTCTAATGAATTTAAAACAATCTTTGCAAGCTGGGTAATGTTTGCTGTGGTCTGGAATAACATGGCACACAAACAACTATGGGAAATGCAGCCAATATTACATACAGATAATGTGTCATGAATCATGGAAAAATAAACTACCGGTAAATACACAAAGGACATAAGTAAAGGAAATTAAATATAGCTACAAACGAGGCATAATGATGCAATGTGTACATACGGCTAGCCTAAATAGCATGTTAGCCTCGATTAGCTAGCAGTCATGGATTGACCAAATATGCTTGACTAGCACTCAAGTATATCAATAAAATCAACAAAGCTCACCTTTGTGCATTCATGCACAGCATAAAACGTTTGGTGGACAAAATGAGACAAAGAAGGAGTGGCATAAAACGCGTCTTTCTGTGGCAGCATTGCAGAAAGTTGTACATGTAAACAAACTACGGTGACTTCAAGGAATGTGAAATTAGTCGGACAAAACGGTGCTTGCCAAATCATCTTATCAGTGAAGCATGTTTAATATAAACAGTGGGATTTCTAACAATTAAAAATGTATGTTTTTATTAATATTTTTCCATTTTCACACATCTCTGAAAGAGAATTGATTAACATGGACCCCGACTTAAACAAGTTGAAAAACTTATTCGGGCGTTACCATTTAGTGGTAAATTTGTACGGAATATGTACTGTACCGTGTAAACTGTACTGTTTCATATAGGGATGTCCGATAATGGCTTTTTGCCGATATCCGATATTCCGATATTGTCCAACTCTTTAATTACCGATACCGATATCAACCGATACCGATATAAACCGATATATACAGTCGTGGAATTAACACATTATTATGCCTAATTTGGACAACCAGGTATGGTGAAGATAAGGTACTTTTAAAAAAAATTAATAAAATAAAATAAGATAAATAAATTAAAAACATTTTCTTGAATAAAAAAGAAAGTAAAACAATATAAAAACAGTTACATAGAAACTAGTAATTAATGAAAAATTAGTAAAATTAACTTTTAAAGGTTAGTACTATTAGTGGACCAGCAGCACGCACAATCATGTGTGCTTACGGACTGTATCCCTTGCAGACTGTATCGATATATATTGATATATAATGTAGGAACCAGAATATTAATAACAGAAAGAAACAACCCTTTTGTGTGAATGAGTGTGAATGAGTGTAAATGGAGGAGGGAGTTTTTTTGGGTTGGTGCACTAATTGTAAGTGTATCTTGTGTTTTTTATGTTGATTTAATACCGATAATAAAAAAAACGATACCGATAATTTCCGATATTACATTTTAACGCATTTATCGGACGATAATATCGGCATGCCGATATTATCGGACATCTTTAGTTTCATATAATGTATTCTCTTCCTTTGTAATCTACTAATAAACGTTTCAATCAATCAATCAGTCCAAGGAGCCACTAGGTTGCTGACCCCCGGTCTAGGGTGTCTTGCTTCATGCAAATTATGTTGAACGGTTATTTTGTATCGTTACCTGGAAATATACAACAAATACAATCATGTTGTGGCATTACTGTTTGTGTTAAAAATCGTAAGTGGTTTAATGTCCGTTCTGTGTTAGCCTTTGGTGACTTTTTTTTAGTGAAACAAATAGTGTGTGCACCTGTGTGCATTAGTGTGTATGTGATTGTGTAGTGCATGTGAGAGACAGGAGAGCGTGAGAGGGAGGACCACTTCTGCTGGCGGAAAAATCTCTAGTAATAATTTGGTGTTCAGTGGGTGTTAGACTAATCTCTCACCCTTGAATTACTGCCTACCTGCAAAGCAATAAATCACTCGGTGCGTGTACACAAGTGTGTGTGAGTGACTGTAATAAATCACTTTCCACAGGTTACTTAAGTGTTGTGCCGCTGTATGACACTGATTATCATGTGCAAAAGCATGAGGGGGGAATCAGAGAGGCGCAAAGGATGAACTGGAGTAGAAATAATATAAATTGGGGAAGTAGGAAAAGGGAAAGTAGAGATGAAGAGGATGGGGTTGATGATATATCTTGTGATACCAAATGAACTGGTAACAGCTGGCATTCCCTTCTTAAACCCCTGCGCTTGAGACGCTTATTAGAAAAAGATAAAGTAAATACTACAAAACCAGTGAAGTTGGCACGTTGTGTAAATGGTAAATAAAACCAGAATACAATGATTTGCAAATACTTTTCAACTTATATTCAATTGAATAAACTGCAAAGACAAGATACTGTACTTAACGTTCGAACTGGTAAACTTTGTTATTGTCTGCAAATATTAGCTCATTTGGAATTTGATGCCTGCAACATGTTTCAAAAAAGCTGGCACAAGTGGCAAAAAAGACTGATAAAGTTGAGGAATGCTCATCAAACACTTATTTGGAACATCCCACAGGTGAACAGGCTAACTGGGGACAGGTGGGTGCCATGATTGGGTGTAAAAGCAGCTTCCATGAAATGCTCAGTCATTCACAAACAAGGATGGGGCGAGGGTCACCACTTTGTGAACAAATGCGTGAGCAAATTGTCCAACAAATTAAGAACAACATTTCTCAACGAGCTATTGCAAGGAATTTAGGGATTTCACCATCTACGGTCCGTAATATCATCAAACGCTTCAGAGAATCTGGATAAATCACTGCATGTAAGCGGCAAGGCCGAAAACCAACATTTAAAGCCCGTTACCTTCGATCCCTCAGGCGGTAATGCATCAAAAACCGACATCGGTGTGTAAAGGATATCACCACATGGGCTCAGGAACACTTCAGAAATCCACTGTCAATAACTACAGTTCATCGTTATATCTGTAAGTGCAAGTTAAAACTCTACTATACAAAGCGAAAGCCATTTATCAACAACACCCGGAAACGCCGCCGGCTTCGCTGGGCCCGAGCTCATCTAAGATCGACTAATGCAAAGTGGAAAAGTGTTCTGTGGTCTGACGAGTCCACATTTCAAATAGTTTTTTAGAAACTGTGGTCATTGTGTCCTCCGGAACAAAAAGGAAAAGAACCATCCGAACTGTTATAGGCGCAAAGGTGAAAAGCCAGCATCTGTGATGGTATGGGGGTGTATTTGTGCCCAAGGCATGGGTAACTTACACATCTGTGAAGGCGCCATTAATGCTGAAAGGTACATACAGGTTTTGGAGCAACATATGTTGCCATCCAAGCAACGTTATCACAGACGCCCCTACTTATTTCAGCAAGACAATGCCAGGCCATGTGTTACAGCTTGGCTTCATAGTAAAAGAGTGCGGGTACTAGACTGGCCTGCCTGTAGTCCAGACCATTCTCCCATTGAAAATGTGTGTCGCATTTGAACAACTTAAGATGTACATCAAGCAAGAATGGGAAAGAATTCCACCTGAAAAGCTTCAAAAATTGGTCTCCTCAGTTCCCAAACGTTTACTGAGTGTTATTAAAAGGAAAGGTCATGTAACACAGTGGTAAAAATGTCCATGTGCCAACTTTTTTGCAATGTGTTGCTGCCATTAAATTCTAAGTTAATGATTTTTTGCAAAAAAAAAAGTTTCTCATTTCGAACATTAAGTATCTTGTCTTTGCAGTCTATTCAATTGATTATAAGTTGAAAAGGATTTGCAAATCTTTGTATTCTGTTTTTATTTACCATTTACACAACGTGCCAACTTCACTGGTTTTGGGTTTTGTATATTGACTTTTTTTTTATTGCTATGGTGGTAGTTGCTATAATGTATGTATATAGAAGTTGTTCTTCTTTAATGTAAATTTTGGTATCGATCCGATACCAAGTAAATACAGGGCTAATATTTCTAAAACTAATACCAACACATTTTCAATTGAAATGTAATGAACATATAATATTTTTGTGAATTTGCCTAAAGTTATTGGTTATGATTATTAGAACACAGGAAAAATATGCTTTGCATATGAAAATACTTTTATAACAAAATACAACAATTTAAAATAATGTAATAGTATATAAATGATCCCTTTGTACGTGTACTACTTGTTTGATAAAAAGTCACAAATGCAAAATAGTCACAATGTAACAAAATATGTATTTTTAATGTAAACCAAACCAATAAAATAACTAACATGACACACAGATATTTGTAAAAAAAAACAAAAAAAAAACACAGTTTGCACTGACGGACTAGAAGAGACACAGTTGCATAAACTCTGTGAGGACAGAACCATTGTGTGTTCTGGGAATGTGTTGATATTATCTTAGCACACTACACACAAAGATCGAAACTACTTAATGACTTTTTTTTTTTTTTTAAGTGTGGAGTCTGTTACAAATAAAAAAAATCTCTTACGATTTAGACAATATTTATGTTTGTACTAGCCTTTACGTAAATGTATAGCATGTGCATGTTGATACAAGTGCGGTGTAGCAGTTACCATAGCAACACAAATGCAACCGCACTGCCTCTGTACCGGGGTTCAGGCATTTTAGAAGGTAATTGTTTTGAATCAGATGTCGCTTGCACCAACAGCGTGTGGGGTTTTGACTTGAACTGGAAATACCGTAAAAGTAGCTTTTTCATTATCATTCGGAGTATAAAGTAGGCGGTTATAGAACAGAGAAAAACGTGGCATTCGAGCACTGCACCTGTTTACAGCGTTAATGATTGCAGGCCAAATGAAAATTGTCAAAAACATGTCAAGGCTGTTGAGAAAGTAAGTGAAAGACTGACGGTAATTGCAAACGGAGATCTCTATCAGGCCATCGGTTCTGCTCTCGGGCACACACTCCTACTATGCTCTTTCTTCTTCTTTGTCAATACTAAGCAATTACAAATCGATCTTGCTCCACGTCTATCTAAATAGATATCAACGCAACCGGCTGTGTAACAGCAGACACATCTCATGATGGGTAAACACACTTAATTGCAGAGGAAAACGCACGTTAAAGTTCATTTTGAGGTTTCTGCAAAACATTTGGAGAAGTCTGTGAATATACAGTAGCCTGGTGGGCTGACACTCTGGATGTCATCATACTCACCTTGTTTGTGGAAGAAGGCTCGACTAGGGATAGGTACTGAATTCGGTAGTTTTATAGGCACCGGTAGAATTCCGTCGATAGGTCGAAGTATCGATTGCTGTACAATATTTTGATATCCTTCGTTGCACGTGACGTCACTTAAAACTTAAAACTCGACCGGCTAGAACACAATAGGGTTGTACGGTATACCGGTACTAGTATAGTACCGCAATACTAATGAATCATATTCGGTACTATACCGCCTCTAAAAACTGCAGTGGCTTTTTTTCCTATTACATACAAGAACATGCTATTAGTACCTTGTTACATACATTTGAATATAAATTCACAATGAATACACGCTTAAAGGGATTTCTGCTAATGACCTTTGAAGTAGCAACAAAAGGGGTTCTTTTGTTGTATCTGTCAGTAAACTCGCCATGAAAGCGCTAAAACATACCGGTGTAGTGAGTTTACATTATTCACCCAAGGAACTTTAGTTATTAGAGTTCCGGTCGGACGTTTTTGCACGGGACACATTACAGCCTACACTTATCTCTTATGTTTGACTGCCATCTACTGGTTACACTTATCATTGCCTCCCACACAGGTTTCTGCAACAAAAGTGGTAGCCATTTACAAATACACAAAGATACAGTACATGTACAACACGGTGAATATTTATCCTCTCTAGCTAACAAAATTCCGACCTATGTCACTAATAGTATAGTACCGCGATCCTAATGAATCATATTCGGTACTATACCGCCTCTAAACGGGCATGATGGCAAACAAACGCCATGGGTGGATCTACACCTGACATCCACTGTAATGATACCAAGTACAGGAGCGTATCTAGTCGATACTACTGTGATCACATCGATATTTTTTTTTGTCACAAAATCTTTTTTCCTTTTTAAAATTGCTATTATGTTTATAAATTCAGGAAATATGTCCCTGGACTTTGAATATGACCAATGTATGATCCTGTAACTACTTAGCATCGGATCGATACCTAAATTTGTGGTCTCATCCAAAACTAATGTAAAGCATCCAAACAGAAGAATAAATGATTATTACATTTTAATAGAAATGTAGATACAACATTTTAAAACAGAAAATAAGCTGATATTAACAGTATATAAACAAGTGGATTAATAATCAATTTTTACAGTTTGTCCCTCATAATTTTGACAAAATAATAGAATGTAAATGACACAATATGCTACTGCATATGTCAGCAGCTAAATTAGGAGCCTTTGTTTGTTTACTTACTACTAAAAGAAAAGTTGTCTTGTATGTTCACTATTTTATTTAAGGACAACATTGCAAAAAGAAACATATGTTTAATGTACCCTAAGATTTTGTGTTAAAATAAAGCCAATAATGCAATTTTTTGTGGTGCCCTTTATTTTGAAAAGTATCAAAATACATTTTGGTACCGGTACCCTAATATTGGTATCGGGACAACCCTAGAACACACTTTTCCATGCCTACAAAGCAAGTATGCCTTCTAAGAAACTTCAAATAATTAAAGGTTGGATGAATGGAAAATGTACCGTTAAAAAAAAGAACACAAACATTTCATCAATTGCATTGTTTTCTTTGTTGTATGGAAGAAGCTTTATAAACACAGGCCTCCTCCGCCCATGCAAAGTAGTCGCAGATTTTCCTCCAGGTCTCCAGTGACTGGCTCCCCCACACCGTCACGCTCTCCTGGCCCCTCAATGCCCTGCCGCTCCCCTGCTCCTGACCACTCTGGAGATTCAAGTCCAGAATCTTCTCAGAAGACTTCTTTAGGGAACAGCTGAACAAACATTTATTATTTAACTAGGTTTGGAACGTGTACAATCAGAGTGACGTCACTCGAATGTACTGTAAGGCTCCATTTTGCAAAATGTGCAAGCTCTATGCTCATTTGTTATAGACTAATTTGCTATTGCAAATGTGCTACGGATTTTCTCCTGATTAAAACTATTGATTTCACATGGTGATTTCAACACCTTTAAATGTAGTCATCAACACGGCAACTAAGATGCATGTCACATTCATACAGCTGGCGTGTAATAGGATTCAAGGAACTGTATTGTCACACCACTGATACACCCACTATGGACTGGACTCTCACTATTATGTTAGATCCACTATGGACTGGACTCTCACAATATTATGTTAGATCCACTATGGACTGGACTCTCACAATATTATGTTAGATCCACTATGGACTGGACTCTCACACTATTATGTTAGATCCACTATGGACTGGACTCTCACACTATTATGTTACATCCACTATGGACTGGACTGTCACACTATTATGCTAGATCCACTATGGACTGGACTCTCACACTATTATGTTAGCTCCACTATGGACTGGACTCTCACACTATTATGTTACATCCACTATTTACTGGACTCTCACACTATTATGTTACATCCACTATGGACTGGACTCTCACACTATTATGTTAGATCCACTATGGACTGGACTCTCACACTATTATGTTGCATACACTATGGACTGGACTCTCACACTATTATGTTAGATCCACTATGGACTGGACTCTCACAATAATATGTTAGATCTACTATGGACTGGACTCTCACACTATTATAATAGATCCACTATGGACTGAACTCTCACAATATTATGCTAGATCCGCTGTGGACTGGACTCTCACAATATTATGCTAGATCCACTATGGACTGGACTCTCACACTATTATGTTAGATCCACTATGGACTGGACTCTCACACTATTATGTTACATCCACTATGGACTGGACTGTCACACTATTATGCTAGATCCACTATGGACTGAACTTTCACACTATTATGTTAGCTCCACTATGGACTGGACTCTCACTATTATGTTAGATCCACTATGGACTGGACTCTCACACTATTATGTTACATACACTATGTACTGGACTCTCACACTATTATGTTAGATCCACTATGGACTGGACTCTCACACTATTTTGTTAGATCCACTATGGACTGGACTCTCACACTATTATGTTAGATCCACTATGGACTGGACTCTCCGAATGTTATGTTAGATCCACTACGGACTGGACTCTCACTATTATGTTAGATCCATTATGGACTGGACTCTCACAATATTATGCTAGATCCACTATGGACTGGACTCTCACACTATTATGTTAGATCCACTATGGACTGGACTCTCACACTATTATGTTAGATCCACTATGGACTGGACTCTCACAATATTATAATAGATCCACTATGGACTGGACTCTCACAATATTATGCTAGATCCATTATGGACTGGACTCTCACAATATTATGCTAGATCCACTATGGACTGGACTCTCACACTATTATGTTAGATCCACTATGGACTGGACTCTCACACTATTATGTTAGATCCACTATGGACTGGACTCTCACAATATTATAATAGATCCACTATGGACTGGACTCTCACAATATTATGCTAGATCCATTATGGACTGGACTCTCACAATATTATGTTAGATCCACTATGGACTGGACTCTCCGAATGTTATGTTAGATCCACTACGGACTGGACTCTCACTATTATGTTAGATCCACTATGGACTGGACTCTCACACTATTATGTTAGATCTACTATGGACTGGACTCTCACACTATTATGTTAGATCCACTATGGACTGGACTCTCACACTATTATGTTAGATCCACTATGGACTGGACTCTCACAATATTATAATAGATCCACTATGGACTGGACTCTCACAATATTATGCTAGATCCATTATGGACTGGACTCTCACAATATTATGCTAGATCCACTATGGACTGGACTCTCCCAATGTTATGTTAGATCCACTATGGACTGGACTCTCACTATATTATGTTAGATCCACAATGGACTGGACTTTCACAATATTATGTTAGATCCACTATGGACTGGACACTCACAATATTATGCTAGATACACTCGACGTCCATTGCACCAGTCGCCCAGATGTGGGATCTGAGCTGAGGATGTCGTTGTGGCTTGTGCAGCCCTTTGAGACACTCGTGATTTAAGGCTATATAAGTAAACTTTGATTGATTGATTGATTGATACCAGCATACATGAGTTGGCATGAAATGTAGTCCCCGAGGTCCAAGTTTTTTGCCCAATCACTACTACAAGAATAATAGTATGTACATAGTAATTTAATAGAATATGATATAGAGGGGGGTATAGATAGCATATTTTAATAGTAATAGTAATAGTTTTGTTTGAGGACAAACATGACACAAACCTTCCCAATTGTTAGAACTACCACTGTTTAATATGTTTGTGTGTATGCTTCACTGATGACAGTATTTGGTGAACATGGTTTTGTACTACTAATTTCGGCGGTTCTTGAACTCACCATAGTGTGGACTGTGATGCATGCATGTAAAATTTTCTACTCCTTTGTCTCATTTTGTCCACCAAAATGTTCATGCTGTGCGTGAATGCACAAAGGTGAGCTTTGTTGATGTTATTGACTTGTTGGAGTGCTAATCAGGCCTATTTGGTCACTGCATGACTGCAAGCTAATCAATGCTAGCATGCTATTTAGGCTAGCTGTATGTACATATTGCATCATTATGCCTCATTTGTAGGTATATTTGAGCTCATTTAATTTCCTTTACTTTTGTCCTCTTTGTATATAATTTAGTCTTGCATGTCTTGTGACATATCTGTATGTAATATTGGCTGCATTTCTGATAGTTGTTTGTGTGCCATGTTGTTCCAGACCACAGCAAACATGACCTAGCCTGCCAAAGATTGTAATAAATCTATTAAAAGAATGGTTTCTAATGTTGTAAAAATTGTAGAATAAATATTAAATTTCAACATTTCTGTCAACGGAGATTTGCTTCAGCCTGCTACACATAGTCATTTTGATAGTAGGCTATTACAGCTAATATAGACACTTACATCATGTGTTGCCCTCATTATAAGACTTATATACGGCTTTTCATTTTCTGCTGCTCCGACTGATTAGTTTTTTTGTATTTTTGGTCCAATATGGCTCTCTCAACGTTTTTGGTTGCCAACCCCTGTACTAGGGAGTCTGCAGAGGTACTGCAGTAGACTTGTGAAAATTTTGGGTTGATCAGACTCAGTTTTAATACATGTTTCATATCTCGTTGCAAGTTTTTCCACATACTTAAATGTGTTTAAGTACACATTCAAATTGATTCAACACACTCTAGTGTAGTTTTGAAATTTCAGTGGCGTGGTTACCTTACTTGCTGTACTTTCGTTTAAAATAAAACAACATGAGTAAATCATTATATTTCTATATTCTTGTTAGTATTTAAGAGATTTAGAGATTATTTTAAATAGGATGCAAATAATGCAGTATATGTGTTCTTTCAATATCTTAGTATTGCACAATAACAAGGTACTGTATTTTTAGGACCAGTTCAAATTAAAACGATCACAATGTTGTACAAGATATATATAGTTTGGGGGTCTGTGCTCCATCTCTCCCTCAGTCTTAGAGTACTTGGCCTGGAAAACATTGAAGACCTTGGTCTATATACTACTGCCATCTGACATCTTGGAATTGCAATTGCATGCAAGTCTACAATATAATACTTGCAAATGTCTCAGATGTGTATTGGCAGGAAATAACACCTGGACAGCACAGTTATCAATACCAGCTCACTGTTGAATAACATTGAGATTTTATTATTTAACAAATTAACTTTTATTAACACATTTGAACACACACAGAAGTACCAAAAATGTGTACCTCTGAGTAGAGGTAACGAGTCCAACGTACCGTTTCACTTCAGATTACTTCTAGACCTCCACCCCAGATCCCACCTCACTCCTACCCACTTCTCCAAAGTGGGCTGGCTCAGGGTGGAGGACAGAGTAAAACAACTTGCACTGAGCCTAGTCTATAAAATCCGCTACACCTCCCTGATACCGAAGTACATGTCAAACTACTTCCTTAACGTAAATGACCGCCATAACCACAACACCAGGGGGAGCTCCACTAACCACGTTAAACCCAGATTCCAATCTAACAAAGGTCTTAACTCATTCTCTTTCTATGCCACACCAATGTGGAATGCGCTCCCAACGGGTATAAAAGAAAGGGCATCTCTATCCTCCTTCAAAACCGCAATAAAAGTACACCTCCAGGCAACTTCAACCCTAAACTAACACCCTCCCCGGATTGTTAATAATCAAATGTAAACAATCAAATGTAGATACTTTTCTTATGCCTTCTGATCTCTCTCTCTCTATATATATGTCCACTACTTGCTGTACATATCCTACCAAGTCAGACCTACACTGTTTCAATATCCATTTCTCTGTTCTCAATTGTTGATGACTGATGATAACAACCAAACCTAACCCCCACCCCTCTCCACACCCCGAATTGTAAATAATGTAAATAATTCAATGTATACACCCTGATGATTATCTTGTGTGATGACTGTATTATGATGATAGTATATATGATAGTATATATCTGTATCATGAATCAATTTAAGTGGATCCCGACCTAAACAAGTTGAAAAAATTATTCGGGTGTTACCATTTAGTGGTCAATTGTACGGAATATGTACTTCACTGTGCAACCTACTAGTAAAAGTCTCAATCAATCAATCAATCAAATGTGAAAAATACCCATCCCTAGGCAACCCCAAAAAACATTAAATCTACAGTGAAGTTTGAAAGTGCTAAATTATAGTGTGGATCTGTTTTTTCAGCATACAATACTGGCAAACTACAAATAATTAAAGGATGGATGAATGGGAAAATGTACCGACACATTCTTGGGAAAAAGCTAACTGCAATCTACCAGCATTATGAAGATGAAACAAGGGCGGATATTTTATCAAGACACTTATCCCACAAACACACAGCCAAGGAAACTCTCACATAGTTTCAAAGAGAGAAAGTCAAGTTGTTTTATGTGAAAGAATTGGCTGCAGAGCATGCGATTAGTTACTTTAGAAGCTGTCATTATCTAGAAGTTTGTTTTTTTATCAAGTCTCAGTTAGCACATTGAATATTTTTTCACATTACACATAACCTTATTCATAGACGTCTGTGGTTTGATGTCTTTGCATGTGTGGAATGCAATAGTTGCTACCGACATCTGGTGCAATTTTCACATCAACAGCACCTTTTAGAAATATATGTACTGAGAAAAATGGTGACTTGTTCTGTCCTTATTTCATCCGCTTCATTTGTTCATTGCATTATTATTATCATTACACTCAAAGTTCAATAAAACGCTGTTGTTGTGGTCCATAAAATACCGTTCGCATTATTCCCGAGATTGCGTTATACACAGATCTCTTTTTTTCATTCTTTTCTTTTCGAAAATGGCAACCCAAAATGTTGAAAGAGCATATTACACCAACAATACAAACAAATATTGTCTGTAGCCGCAAAAATTAAAAGCCTTATATCAGTCTTATAACAAAGGCAGCTCAAGATGTAAGTGTCTATTAGCTATAATAGCCTACTATCAAAATGACTATGTGTTGCTGGCTGATGCAAATCTTCGTTGACAGAAATGTTGAAATGTAATATTAATTTGACACATTTTTACAACTTTGGAAATCATTAGTAAAATGGAGGCTTCTCAGAGGGTGAGATAACTCCTGGAAATTACTGGCTCAGAATGGCCAAAGGTATAGATGTGTGTGTACAAGTTCTTTGAATGGATTTATTATAATCTATGCAAGCTGGTTTACCTTTGCTGTGGTCTGGAACAACATGGCACACACGCAACTATGAGAAATGCTGTCAATATTACATACAGATAATGTGTCATGAGACATGCAAATATAAATTAAATACACAGAAGACATACCGTATATTACCAAATAAACGCCTTTGGGCAAATAACCGCCCATGTCCTAATGGCCGCCCGGGGTCTGACCCCATTTTGTGAATTACCGTATTTTTCGGACTATAAGTCACAGTTTTTTTCATAGTTCTCCAGTGCGATTTATATGTTTTTTTCCTTCTTTATTATGCATTTTCGGCAGGTGCGACTTATACTCCGGTGCGACTTATACTCTGAAAAATACGGTAACCGCCTCTTCCTAATAACCGCCTATGTCCAAATAGCCGCCCATGGGCTGTTATTTGCATAATTTAGATTAAAATTCTACTGGGGTTGCGTTTGCTGCAGTATTATTGTTTTGATGGTTTTATAGAGTACTTTGTACCATCATTTTATTTTTCCTGTATGCTGCTTTATTTAAAACTTGGAGTACTGTAGCCTTTATTTTATTGAAGTGACAGTATTATTGTTCTGTTTTGATGGTGCGTTTTATACTTGAGTACTTGGTACCATAATTTTATTTTTCCCGTTAGGCTGCTTTATTTAAAAAGTTTATTTATTCTTAGTATTGGTATTCTATTTGACAATTGTTGCACTACTGCCATTTTGAGGCCTTGTTGATGTCTTGTCTTTTGATAGCCTACCTCATGTTGATCTCTTGTTTTTTTGTTTGTATGTTTACAATAGCTTTTACATTTAAAGTTTTTTGTACGAAAAAAAAATACTGGACAGTAACCATTGTAACCAAATAATGGCCTGGTGCAGGCTGGTGCAAAAATAAATAAAAGCCTTGTGCAAATAACCGCCCGCTTCTTTTAAACGCCTGTCTCCAAAATTGATTTTGTGAAATAAACGCCCGGGCTACTATTTGGTAATATACGGTAAGTAAATAAATTAAATGAGTTCAAACATAGCTACAAACGAGGCATAATTATGCAATATGTACATACAGCTAGCCTAAATAGCATGTTAGCATCGATTAGCTTGCAGACATGCAGTGACCAAATATGCCTGATAAGCACTCCAACAAGTCAATAACATCAACAAAACTCACTTTTGTGCGTTCACGCACAGCATGAAAAGTTTGGTGGACAAAATGAAACAAAAAAGGAGTGGTATAAAACACGTCTTTATGTGGCAGTGTCGTACATGTAAACAAACTACGGCGAGTTCAAAGCCCGCCGAACGACGCTCACCAAATACTCTCATTAGTGAAACATGTTTAATATGAACAGTTCCTAAAGTTCCTTGGGTGAATAATGTAAACTCACTACACCGGTATGTTTTAGCGCTTTCATGGTGAGTTTACTGACAGATATAAGTAAGAACATTACACTACTTTATATTAGAAATGGCAACAGTGGAGGGTGAATTTCCCATAACAAAAAGATAGAGAAAAAAAACTGATTATTGAGTACGGCGTCGACACGGACGACAAAGGCAATTTTTCAGGATTCATGCAGATCCCAAATACAAATCAGCAAGTACCAGAAGGTAAGAATAGTTGCTTTTGCATAATATTGCGAAACAAAACGCCAGATAATATGTCTTACCTTATACACACACACCATAATAATACTCGTATGTTGAAGCACATCAAACGGTGCAGCCTACACGTATCTCTTATGTGTGACTGCCATCTACTTGTCTCACTTATCATTTTACCATATACCAAATAAAATTGCTCCGATTTGGGTAAGCTCAACCAAACGTATTCCTTACATTAGGATGCACTGGGTTATAAGGCGCACTGTTGATTTTTGAGAAAATGAAAGGATTTTAAGTGCGCCTTATAGTCCGGACAACGGGTAGAGCTTGTTGGATGTAATTTGAATGATCTAATTGAGCATTATAGGTGAGCTCACGACAGTAAATATAAATCTGCAGTTTACTTGTTCATATGCTGACTGAACAGGCTGTCTGAATGACACACTCTAGATGCAGCACTAATTACTTAAACACGTTTCCTGCTTTTATTACTGCATTGTCAATATGGTCCCAGTGATTAGTTGGTCTGCACACTTACCCCACTAACATTCTCTATTATACTCACACTGGAAATAATATGACATGAAAGGTTTACAACGTCCAGAGGATGCATGGCGCTCCTGTCAGGTCAGCACATGAGGCAGACACACACACACACCCACACACACACACACAGATAGAGAGGGATGGATCTTGGAGGTCACTGTCAGCCCACAGGCAAAAGTTGAGCAGTCATTCAGAACACAGTGAGAAAGTGTTGTGTGTTTGTGTGTGTGTGCCTGTGTGTGTGTGTGCGCACTTCATTTGTGTGTCTGACCTGGTTCATCAATGTGACTGTTTTTAGAGGGGACATTTGTATGACAGCGACTGTTGATTGCAGGTCACACAAACGTGCATGGTGGCTCAACTGCTTATAGTTATGTTTCCACCACTGCAGGCACATACAGTATATTTACAAAACCCAAAACCAGTGAAGTTGGCACGTTGTGTAAATGGTAAATAAAAACAGAATACGATGATTTGCAAATCCTTTTCAACTTATATTCAATTGAATAGACTGCAAAGACAAGATATGTAATGTTCCAACTGAGAAACATTTTGTTTTTTCAAATCATTAACTTAGAATTTAATTACAGCAACACATTGCAAAAAAGTTGGCACATTTATACATTTTTACCACTGTGTTACATGGCCTTTCCTTTTAACAACACGCAGTAAACGTTTGGGAACTGAGGAGACACATTTTTGAAGCTTTTCAGGTGGAATTCTTTCCCATTCTTGCTTGATGTACAGCTTAAGTTGGTCTCCGTTGTGGTATTTTAGGCTTCATAATGTGCCACACATTTTCAATGGGAGACAGGTCTGGACTACAGGAAGGCCAGTCTAGTACTCGCACTCTTTTACTATGAAGCCACACTGTTGTAACACGTGTAGAATGTGGCTTGGCATTGTCTTGCTGAAATAAGCAGGGGCGTCCATGATAACGTTGCTTGGATGGCAACATATGTTGCTCCAAAACCTGTATGTACCTTTCAGCATTAATGGTGCCTTCACAGATGTGTAAGTTACCCATGCCTTGGGCACTAATACACCCCCATATCATCACAGATGCTGGCTTTTGAACTTTGAAACCTATAACAATCCGGATGGTTCTTTTCCTCTTTGTTCCAGAGGACACAACGTCCACAGTTTCTAAAAACAATTTGAAATGGGGACTTGTCAGACCACAGAACACTTTTCTACTTTGCATCAGTCCATCTTAAATGAGCTGGGGCCCAGCGAAGCCGGCGGCGTTTCTGGGTGTTGTTGATAAATGGCTTTCACTTTGCATGGTAGAGTTTTAACTTGCACTTACAGATGTAGCGACTAACTGTAGTTACTGACAGTGGTTTTCTGAAGTGTTACTGAGCCAATGTGGTGATACCCTTTACACACTGATATCGTTTTTTGATGCAGTACAGCTTGAGGGATCAAAGGTCCGTAATATCATCACTTCCGTACAGTGATTTCTCCAGATTATCTGAACCTTTTGATGATATTACGGACCGTAGATGGTGAAATCCCTAAATTCCTTGCAATAGCTGGTTGAGAAATGCTGTTCTTTAAACTGTTCGACAATTTGCTCACGCATTTGTTCACAAAGTGGTGACCCTCGCCCCATCCTTGTTTGTGAATGACTGAGCATTTCATGGAAGCTGCTTTTATACCCAATCATGGCACCCACCTGTTCCCAATTAGCCTGTTCACCTGTGTGATGTTCCAAATAAGTGTTTGATGAGCATTCCTCAACTTTCTCAGTCTTTTTTGCCACTTGTGCCAGCTCTTTTGAAGCATGTTGCAGGCATCAAATTCCAAATGAGCTAATATTTGCAAAAAAATAGCAAAGTTTTCCAGTTCGAACGTTAAGTATCTTGTTTTTGTATTATATTTAATTGAATATAAGTTGAAAAGGATTTGCAAATCATTGTATTCTGATTTTATTTACGATTTACACAACGTGCCAACTTCACTGGTTTTGAGGTTTGTATTTGAAAGGGGCTTTTACCAATTTACACCTTAACAACAACTGTTTCTTCATGACAGAACAATGACATTATGTGCAGTATAAAGCAAAGGGGTAACTCTACGCCGTCATTGCAAACTTTGTTTTTAAGGTCAAAGTTCGGTTCCCAGCTAATTATTGAGATTTAACGATTTAAAACATCACTGGTGGATATGCTGCCTTAAAATAGGTTTTGAGAAATGCACAAGCGATGAGCGCTCTCTGATGACCTCTTCAACTTCCTGACCATCAGTTGTGGTTGATGTTGTGTACTATGTACTATGTGGGCGCTGTAAATGTTGGCACAGGCAATCTACCAGCTGGAGTTAATCATCATTACTACTAACAGGAAGTTAAGAGGCCTCGTGAAGTTAAAAGACACGTTGGTTCATTCAGCACGACTGAAATAACAATTCCATTGGGTGCTTGAAGTGTACATCTAGCATGCGCAGCAAGTAATGCTGTGACCCTGTCTTGGCTTTTTAGAAAACGCCCGCGAGTGTCTAATTTGAGCTTTAAATTATTGCCTTTCTCAAGTAAAGATACCATATATGTTTTATATAGTCAATAGGCCCAGAAAAAGCCCAATATTTCAATAATGTACACTTTCATGGTGATGTATCTTAACTTCTGAACACAACTGCATTTTGGAGGCTGATTAATGCTCTACAAGCTGTGTTTAGCTGTAGTACCTCAACTTACGAGCTTAACTGGTTATGGGACAGAGCTTTTAAAGGCCTACTGAAACCCACTACTACCGACCAGGCAGTCTGATAAGATTTCTTTATACATCAATGATGAAATCTTAACATTGCAACACATGCCAATACGGCCGGGATAGCTTACTAAAGTGCAATAACAAAGAACAACAATTTATAGGAATTAATAGATATAAAATAAAATGAGACTAGAAATATGAGTGAATTAATAACAAATACAAGAGTAAAAATTGACAGAAACATTTAATGCATAAATTAGTGCACAATGTAAATGATGTACAACCTTATTAATGATGACGTAAGCGATGATATTACGGACCTTTGATCCCTCAGGCGGTACTGCATCAAATAGTGACATCAGTGTGTAAAGGATATCACCACATGGGCTCAGGAACACTTCAGAAAACCACTGTCAGTAACTACATCGCTACATCTGTAAGAGCAAGTTAAAACTCTACTATGCAAAGCCAAAGCCATTTATCAACAACACCCAGAAACGCCGCCGGCTTCGCTGGGCCCGAGCTCATCTAAGATTGACTGATGCAAAGTGGAAAAGTGTTCTGTGGTCTGACGAGTCCACATTTCAAATAGTTTTTTGGAAACTGTGGACGTCGTGTCCTCCGGACCAAAGAGGAAAAGAACCATCCCGATTGTTATAGGCCCAAAGTTCAAAAGCCAGCATCTGTGATGGTATGGGGGTGTATTAGTGCCCAAGGCATGGGTAACTTACACATCATATAATAATTGATTGTCAAACTGGTAAAAAAAAAATATTGTTCAGCAATCCTTGTTGTACTGTTGTTGACTGCATTTCATCAGACTACATCATTCTTTTGTGTGTATTTTTTTTTTATTGCAGTTGAAATAATGTGAGCTTTAATATTTTACAGTGACGCTTCAATGGCCTGATTTACGAAAGGTTAGCGTGTACTAAAACGTGCAAACTTAATAGGACACGCAAAGCTGATCTACAAACCCCATTTCCATATGAGTTGGGAAATTGTGTTAGATGTAAATATAAACGGAATACAATGATTTGCAAATCATTTTCAACCCATATTCAGTTGAATATGCTACAAAGACGACATATTTGTTCAAACTGATAAACTTTTTTTTTTTTTGCAAATAATCATTAACTTTAGAATTTGATGCCAGCAACACGTGACAAAGACGTTGGGAAATGTGGCAATAAATACTGATAAAGTTGAAGAATGCTCATCAAACACTTATTTGGAACATCCCACAGGTGAACAGGCAAATTGGGAACAGGTGGGTGCCATGATTGGGTATAAAAGTAGATTCCATGAAATGCTCAGTCATTCACAAACAAGGATGGGGCGAGGGTCACCACTTTTTCAACAAATGCGTGAGCAAATTGTTGAACAGTTTAAGAAAAACCTTTCTCAACCAACTATTGCAAGGAATTTAGGGATTTCACCATCTACGGTCCGTAATATCATCAAAGGGTTCAGAGAATCTGGAGAAATCACTGCACGTAAGCAGCTAAGCCCCTGACCTTCGACCCCTCAGGCTGTTCTACATCAACAAGCGACATCAGTGTGTAAAGGATATCACCACATGGGCTCAGGAACACTTCAGAAACCCACTGTCAGTAACTACAGTTGGTCGTTGGAAAAGAACCATCCGAATTGTTCTAGGCGCAAAGTTGAAAAGCCAGCATCTGTGATGGTATGGGGGTGTATTAGTGCCCAAGACATGGGTAACTTACACATCTGTGAAGGCACCATTAATGCTGAAAGGTACATACAGGTTTTGGAGCAACATATGTTGCCATCCAAGCAACATTACCATGGACGCCCCTGCTTATTTCAGCAAGACAATGCCAAGTCACGTGTTACACCAACGTGGCTTCATAGTAAAAGAGTGCCGGTACTAGACTGGCCTGCCTGTAGTCCAGACCTGTCTCCCACAGAAAATGTGTGGCACATTATGAAGCCTAAAATACCACAACGGAGACCCCCGGACTGTTGAACAACTTAAGCTGTACATCAAGCAAGAATGGGAAAGAATTCCACCTGAGAAGCTTAAAAAATGTGTCTCCTCAGTTCCCAAACGTTTACTGAGTGTTGTTAAAAGGAAAGGCTATGTAACACAGTGGTGAACATGCCCTTTCCCAACTACTTTGGCATGTGTTGCAGCCATGAAATTCTAAGTTAATTATTATTTGCAAAAAAAAATAAAGTTTATGAGTTTGAACATCAAATATGTTGTCTTTGTAGTGCATTCAATTGAATATGGGTTGAAAAGCATTTGCAAATCATTGTATTCCGTTTATATTTACATCTAACACAATTTCCCAACTCATATGGAAACGGGGTTTGTACTAAGATGTGTGCAAAGTGGATTGCGTCTGTTTCGTGAGCAGTATAAGGCGTCCAACCTATTTTGCATCTGTCTTCATTAATATGCAAATGATATGCAGATTAGCAAAACATCCACAACACTGGGAGGAGAAGCTGTAAATATATTACACCGCGACCGCGATAAGAGTCATCAACACTCATCACCCTTTTGCGAGCTCTATTTAGCGTTTGTATTTAGCGCCTCTGAAAGGGGCGTGCAAACCGACAGTTCCACGCGGCTGCAGATCAGTGCTCGCGCTGCAAAGACAGACGAGGAACAGAGAATGTGTAAGTCAACCTATCTGCATGGTCTGTCAGAAAAAAATACAAATAAATTAAACATATCGTCTATACAGCAACATCCTTTTATAATTTTATAGCTGCATGCTGGGGCTAATTAAAACCAATTCAATTTAGACTGATGATTGCTAGTGTTTTTAATGGCATTTTTTTTTTCATTTAAAATATATATTACCAACAAAACTCCTTATATGCATTTTTTGCATCTTGAGCAGCTTCTGTTCCATGAGCGCATTAGCACTGCACAAAAAAAAGTGGGTTTCATTGTAGATGCACTGGACTGCTTCTAAAATGCCCATAAAAAGTGGTACATGTCTGCTGCTTGTTTGATAACATGCATGTGCAGGAAACTATCAAGTTTCTGCATGTTGAAAGCTGTGCAGTACACGCAAAAACGTAATTTAAAAAAGGCGATCTGGACTAGTTATGAATACCACCTGCAATGTTAGTAGATCGTACGCAACACGGCCACTAATAGTACACACCAATTTATAGATTGCACATGCTGTTTAGCACGTGGTATTTGGATTTTAGTAAATCTAGCCCCAATTGCCTTGAGTGTTCTCCTGCTTCCTTAAGTATTATGCTTCATAATCAGAATTCATGCACAACTAGTGTTGTCCCGATACCAATATTTACATTTTTCCATTCATTTAACCTTTAATTATTTGAAGTTTCTTAGAAGGCATACTTGCTTTGTTGGCATGCAAAATTGTGTTTTAGGGTTGTCCCGATACCAATATTTTGGTACCGGTACCAAAATGTTTTTCGATACTTTTCGGTACTTTTCTAAATAAGGGTACCACAAAAAATTGCATTATTGGCTTTATTTTAACAAAAAAAATATTACGGTACTTTAAACATATGTTTCTTATTTCAAGTTTGTCCTTAAATAAAATAGTGAACATACAAGACAACTTGTCTTTTAGTAGTAAGTAAACAAACAAAGGCTCCTAATTAGTCTGATGACATATGCAGTAACATATTGTGTCATTTTCCATTCTATTTATAGTCAACATTATTAAGGACAAGTGGTAGAAAATGAATGATTAATCTACTTGTTAATTTACTGTTAAAATCTGCTTACTTTATATTTCAACATGTTCTATCTACACTTCTGTTAAAATGTAATAATCACTTATTCTTCTGTTGTTTGAATGCTTCACATTAGTTTTGGATGATACCACAAATTTAGGTACCAATCCGATACCAATCAATTAAAGTTAAAGTACCAATGATTGTCACACACACACTAGGTGTGGCGAAATTATTCTCTGCATTTGACCCATCACCCTTGATCACCCCCTGGGAGGTGAGGGGAGCAGTGGGCAGCAGCGGTGACCGCGCCCGGGAATCATTTTTGGTGATTTAACCCCCAATTCCAACCCTTGATGCTGAGTGGTCATAATTTAAGTCGTCATGTGTCCAGGGACACATTTCCTGAGCTTATAAACGTAATATACATTTTAAAAAGCTAAAGAAGATGTGATGCCAAAGACTATCGATCTAATCATAGTAGTATCGACCAGATACGCTCCTGTACTTGGTATCATTACAGTGTATGTCAGGTGTAGATCCACCAATGGTGTTTGTTTACATTGTGACGCCGGTGAGCTACGGTGTGTAGTGAAGCATGTTTAGCTATTCCTCATCCTGCTGGGATGATACTCGTAAGAAACTTACTTTTACCTTTATCTTTAGTTTTTAAGCCAAAATGCGTCCGTTCTCCCTTTTCTGTCTACACACTGTCTGCTTGTAAGTACTCTGTGATTGTGCGCTGCCGAACATGCTCCTCTGCTCGTAAACCAGCAATGACACGACGTGACGATGACCAGTACTTTTTAGAGGGTGTATAGTACCTAATATGATTAATTAGTATCGTGGTACTATACTAATAGCGGTATACCGTACAACTCTAGTCCAAACCACCTCGAAGACGAACTGTCCTTTGTGTTGTTTCCCAATCTGTTTCCCATCCTCTCTCATGTTCACATCAGGACTATCTGGGAGTCGACATGACACAATAGTTTTAGCACATGTCTCTTTACCGCCGTTGCTTACATCTTAATGTTACTTGGCCCAAGGGACAATGTGGCTTTACACCAGCTTACAGTTCAGGAGAACAAAAGGCCAACATGATCTCATAGCTCAGAGATGTTTAAAGTCGCTATTTTGCGGCCACCTGAATCAAACGGACAACATAAAACATGTTTTCGGTTATTTCACCTTTTTTTTGTTAAGTACATAACTCCACATGTGTTCATTCATAGTTTTGATCGTAAATAGTCATGAAAATATAGAAAACCCATTGGTGTGTCCAAACTTTTGGCCTCTATTGTATGTAATTAGCAGTACGAATATTCAAATCCTTCACTGTCAAGACAGAATAAACCCATATTGTGTTCGAACAGTGAATACTATTATTATACCATTTTTTATGCATTATTTTAGTTGTTTTTTTTCAACTAAAATGTAAAAAAAAATATGGTAAGTTGCAATAATTTCACCTCAAAATGTAGTGTATATTACTGTAAATAGAAAAACAGTACTGCTGTTTTTATGGTTAAAAAAGGTGCTCAGTTGCCACAATTTTTACTGTAAAATTGACATTTGTTTTTTTTACTGTAAATTAAAATAAACTGCAATTTTACAGTAAAATTATGGCACCTGAGCTGTCAGTTTTTTTTTTTGTTTTTTTTTTTACCGCAAATTAACAACTGTAGATTTTTCTGTGTATTACTGTAAATGCCAAAATGGTACCACAGTTTATTACAGTAAAAAAAAAAGTACAGTTTTTTTCATTTAGAGAAAAATGCTGCAAAAACCACAGTAAATTTCACAATTTTACCATCTATTGCGACTTTTACATTGCACAATTTGATGGATAACTCTCTTTGAAATCGTTATTATTACTATTTCTGGGTATTTGTTCTGTTGTGTTTATGTTGTGTTAAGGTGCAGATGTTCTCCCGAAATGTGTTTGTCATTCTTGTTTGGTTTTGGTTCAAAGTGTGGCGCATTATTAGTAAGAGTGTTAAAGTTGTTTTATATGGCCACCGTCAACGTAACCTGTGTGGTTGTTGACCAAGTATGCCTTGCTGTCACTTACGTGTGCAAGCAGAAGACGCATATAACAAGAGGCTGGGCTGGCACGCTGTTAATACAGATTGTAGAGGGAGCTAAATGCTGTACCATCATGGCACGCCCTTATCATTATTGTAAGGGGGAAAATCGGAGAATATGAATCCCGGGAGTATTCTGCGAGAGGCACTGAAATCCGAAAGTCTCCCGGGAAAATCGGGGGGGTCGGCAAGTTGCAGCTGAGCCGCAACGGAGTGATCAAAGAGCCGCGGGTTGCCGACCCCTGTCCTAGTGGAAGCATAGAGATGTTAAATAAATGACATCTTTAATTAGTAATTTGTAAGAAAAGTTTCAGTACTTTACTGATACATATTATTTCCAGGCTTTGGAGGGCCAAATAAAATGAATTGGCCTTGAGTTTGACACCAGTTTCATAGATCATAAAAGAGAAAGACCAGTGATAAAGAAGGCCCAAAGAAACCGGCTGCAGTGTCTAAATTGTAGCCCAGCTAAGTTTGAGGTTTTTTTTTCCCCTCCCACCGTCTGTTTCCAGGCAATTGTTTAAGATAAGCAAACAAATCCTCAAACATGAAGGCAGGACTGGCGTATGGTGCTTGTCAAACATTCTAATCCTCATTGTTTTCTCCTTGTCACTCAACCAACATTCGATGTAGTCAGTAGACGTGATTAGTGGGATTTATGAGCGATTGTCAATTGTTTGTCTTTGTTTTGGCTGAAGTGGACAAGTAGTGGGACTGTGTGCGTTATTATGCACAGGAAAGGAAGAAAGTTTAATTGGCATGCATGTTTTTAGCCTCGTCCAATGCCTCATTTATGGCCTGTTGAATAAACATTGATCTGTTCAGCTGCATGAACATTGTTCATCCAACAGGACAATGATGCAAGCTTGGTGTCTTATGTTGTGTCGATTAATAAGTCTTGGTTCAATGTGCTCATTATTCAATTAGACATGCTGAAAAAGGAGTAGGAAAAACAATAACTTAATTAGTCCTACTTCTTCTCCCCAGCTCAATTTAAGTGTTCCAAATGTTAAAACATATAACTACTATTTTTGATAGCGAAAGACAGGAATATGGATGTCTTATTAAACCTATTCAGTTATATTACTTGCCACTCTCTAGATTTATATGTACAAATCCCAAAACCAGGGAAGTTGGCATGTTGGGTAAATGGTAAATAAAAACAGAATACAATAATTTGCAAATCCTTCTCAACTTATATTCAATTGAATAGACTGCAAAGACAAGGTACTTAAAGTTTGGACTGAGAAACATATTTTTTTTGTTTTCTTTTTTTTTGCAAATAATCATTAACTTAGAATGTAATGGCAGCAACACATTGCAAAAAAGTTGGCACAGGGGCATTTTTACCACTGTGTTACATGGCCTTTCCTTTTCTTTATTTCTTTCTTTAGTTTATTTCGAACATGAACACACTTACATCCTAATACATCACACAATTTCATATCATTTCATTTTACATCATGCCCGAAAAGGAGTAGGAAGAAGCAAAGCTTATTTAATCCTACCCATTTCCCACTTCAAAGCGTTTACAAATATATAGAATCATTTACTGACCTTTTTATATAATAAAATAACATCTATAAATTAGTATACAACAGTTTTGTAATATGTAATTAATTAATTAATTACATACTGAGATGAAGAATATCTTATTTTCAATAAGGTTGGAAGTATTTCTCATAATTCTTCTTCTTTGTACTCTGTAAGAGTACATAGAAGAAGAATTATGTACTCTCTTTTAACAACACTCAGTAAATGTTTTGAAACTGAGGAGACCAATTTTTGAAGCTTTTCAGGTGGAATTATTTCCCATTCTTGCTTGATGTACAGCTTAAGTTGTTCAGCAGTCCGGGGTATCCTTTGTGGTATTTTAGGCTTCATAATGCGCCACACATTTTCATTGGGAGACAGGTCTGGACTACAGGCAGGCCAGTCTAGTACCCGCACTCTTTTACTATGAAGCCACGCTGTTGTAACACGTGGCTTGGCATTGTCTTGCTGAAATAAGCAGGCGTTGCTTGGATGGCAACATACTGTATGTTGCTCCAAAACATGTATGTACCTTTCAGCATTAATGGTGCCTTCACAGATGTGTAAGTTACCCATGCCTTGGGCACTAATACACCCCCATACCATCACAGATGCTGGCTTTTCAACTTTGCGCCTATAACAATCCGGATGGTTCTTTTCCTCTTTGGTGCGGAGGACACAACGTCCACAGTTTCCAAAAGACAAATTGAAACGTGAACTCGTCAAACCACAGAACACTTTTACACTTTGCATCAGTCCATCTTAGATGAGCTCTGGTCCAGCGAAGTCGGCGGCGTTTCCGGGTGTTGTTGATAAATGGCTTTCGCTTTCCATGGTATAGTTTTAACTTGCTCTTACAGATGTAGCGACCAACTGTAGTTACTGACAGTGAGTTTCTGAAGTGTTCCTCAGCCCATGTTGTGACATCCTTTAAACACTGATGTCGGTTTTTGATGCAGTATCGCCTGAGGGATCGAAGGTCCGTAATATCATTGCATATGTGCAGTGATTTCTTCAGATTCTCTGATCCTTTTGATGAAATTACAGACCGTAGATGGTGAAATCCCTAAATTCCTTGCAATAGCTCGATGAGAAATGTTGTTCTTAAACTGTTGGACAATTTGCTCACGCATTTGTTCACAAAGTGGTGACCCTCGCCCCATCCTTGTTTGTGAATGACCCAATCATGGCACCCACCTGTTTCCAATTAGCCTGTTCACCTGTGGGATGTTCCAAATAAGTGTCTGATGAGCATTACTCAACTTTCTCAGTCTTTTTGATGTCATGCTAATGAAGCGCAACATGAGTCCTTGAGTAAAATGGAATTGTCTGTTTGTGATATTTTTTAAGTATAACAAATGAGATTTCACAATTGGAGATTAGATCACATGACTTGAGATTTTTTGAAGGGGTCACAATATGATTTTTTTTCTAGCCACTTTCTCACCGTCTCTTCATGATGCACTGTTTTGTGGGCGGTCTTATTTATGTGCCTCCACTCCGACTGTATCTTCACCTCGATGCATCCATGTTGTAGTTTTTAGCACTTTCATATCAAGCCTACTGACAGATATAAGCTACTTTGTATTCGAAATGGCAACAGCGGAGGACCCATGTGCATGTACGAGCCAGTCTGCCCCACAAGAAGAGAATAGAGTAAAAGAAGGAGCTTATTGACTACGATGTTGGCATACTCACACAAATCTCGTCGGGTAAAACTATGCAGCTATCTGCTGACGTCAACACTGGCAAAAATGTCACAAAGGTTTTAAAAAATATATATATATATTTTTTTTTTCTGTTATTTTAATTTTTTTCAATCTGTCCTGTGCAGCCACTCAGGCAAATCATATAGTTGATGCTGTAGATGCTCATATTTGTTGTACAGATTTACTTTACAAAAGAGAAGTGTTCGATACTTCTCCTGTTGCCTTATTTGTATTTGACTTTATTAAATGTTTGGGAAGCATTTTATTAAACAAAACCAATTTTCTTTTAAGTAATAATAAAATTGATCAGAGCTGTTTATTTTATGGAGGAATGCAGTTAATCATAGAATGGATGTATCTCTGCAAAATAGTCTTTTTAAATATTATTTCACAAAGATAAAACAAAACAAATGTGTTAGTTTATTTTATTTTCTACAAATGCTACTGACATATTTGTTCCCTCACTCTAAACGTACAGTAACTTTTCTTCATTGTTGTCCTTAATTTGTCCAAGAGAAAAATTCATAAAGCAATTACTGTCTAGATCGTAAGATTATAATGTAAATGTCTCAGCTGTTGTTGATTTATTCCGGGAAAATTGAAGCAAATTCGAGAACACATACTGAGTTGCACATCTGTCTGGGAGACAGCTCATAGGAAACTAACAGTGGAGATTAAAAGTCACGGAAGACAATTAGTGTAGACGTTGCACGTGCAAGATAAAGAGATGAACCTGAATTGAAATTATGCACGAAAAATGTGGAGTTATGAAAAAAGAGGGACTTTTTGAGATGTGGAAAAATGTCATCCTTAAAGGGGAGCTGCACTTTTTTTTTTTAAACAAACAATACATATGTGAAATAACAACACATATGTATTTTTTTAATGCATTCTAAATCGTAAATAAAAGCTAGCAATGGGTGGCTAATAGTGGCGGTAATGGTGCTTCAATCTGTTCCGCAAAGGCAATGCCTTTAAGGTTTATTGGCGCTCTGTACTTCTCCCTACGTCCGTGTACTACTCCGTACAGCGGCGTTTTAAAAAGTCATAAATTTTACTTTTTGAAACCGATGCCGATAATTTCCGATATTACATTTTAAAGCATTTATCGGCCGGTAATATCGGCAGTCCGATATTATCGGACATCTCTGGTTAGAATTGGTTGAAAAATGGGAACGTAATAAGAAAAAGCAAGAACTTAGGTTTGGTAAATGTGAAATATCAGGAAAATGTGATTTTTTTTTTCATGTGAGAAATATGCTGATGTGTGTTGAGAGTTTGAATGGTCCAATTTAGTTAAGACAAGTGTGCATGTTAAAGGGGAACATTATCACCAGACCTATATAAGCGTCAATATATACCTTGATGTTGCAGAAAAAAACACATATTTTTTTAACCGATTTCCGAACTCTAAATGGGTGAATTTTGGCGAATTAAACACCTTTCTAATATTCGCTCTCGGAGCGATGACGTCACAACGTGTCGTCACATCGGGAAGCAATCCGTCATTTTCTCAAACACCGAGTCAAATCAGCTCTGTTATTTTCTGTTTTTTCGACTGTTTTCCGTACCTTGGAGACATCATGCCTCGTCGGTGTGTTGCCGGAGGGTGTAACAACACGAACAGGGACGGATTCAAGTTACACCAGTGGCCCAAAGATGCCAAAGTGGCAAGAAATTGGACGTTTGTTCCGCACACTTTACCAACGAAAGCTATGCTACGACAGAGATGGCAAGAATGTGTGGATATCCTGCGACACTCAAAGCAGATGCATTTCCAACGATAAAGCCAAAGAAATCTGCCGCCAGACCCCCATTGAATCTGCCGGAGTGTGTGAGCAATTCAGGGACAAAGGACCTCGGTAGCACGGCAAGCAATGGCGGCAGTTTGTTCCCGCAGACGAGCGAGCTAAACCCCCTATCGACCCTAGCTTCCCTGGCCTGCTGACATCAACTCCAAAACTCGACAGATCAGCTTTCAGGAAAAGAGCGCGGATGAGGGTATGTCTACAGAATATATTAATTGATGAAAACTGGGCTGTCTGCACTCTCAAAGTGCATGTTGTTGCCAAATGTATTTCATATGCTGTAAACCTAGTTCATAGTTGTTAGTTTCCTTTAATGCCAAACAAACACATATCAATCGTTGGTTAGAAGGCGATCGCCGAATTCGTCATCGCTTTCTCTCGTGTCGCTGGCTGTCGTGTCGTTTTCGTGGGTTTCGCTTGCATACGGTTCAAACCGATATGGCTCAATAGCTTCAGTTTCTTCTTCAATTTCGTTTTCGCTACCTGCCTCCACACTACAACCATCCGTTTCAATACATGCTTAATCTGTTGAATCGCTTAAGCCGCTGAAATCCGAGTCTGAATCCGAGCTAATGTCGCTATAGCTTGCTGTTCTTTCCGCCATGTTTGTTTGTGTTGGCTTCACTATGTGACGTCACAGGAAAATGGACGGGTGTATATAACGATGGTTAAAATCAGGCACTTTGAAGCTTTTTTTTAGGGATATTGCGTGATGGGTAAAATTTTGAAAAAAACTTCGAAAAATAAAATAAGCCACTGGGAACTGATTTTTAATGGTTTTATCCATTCTGAAATTGTGATAATGTTCCCCTTTAAGAATTGTGGACACGTGAAATTTCAGGAAAAGTTGAACTTCTGGAGTTGTTTTTTTTTTTTGTTCAAATCGTCCTGAATAGCCCATAGTTTTCATGTAGGAATGGCATTGTTTCCAACAATATAATCAAATGATGGTGCTCAAGGGGCATTGGGTACATGACGTCAACAATCACAATGACGTCAATGCGTTTCATGATGATGAATTTAGCAAATGACCATTATAAAAGTCCCATTTCAATTACTTTATGCATGAGCGTGAACAGGTGGTGTTGAGTATTAAACTCTGACACATGTGTAGATAATCATTTCTGGTCAGAGAACGCAAAGTCATCAGATTTTATGTGCAATGGCAACAAATATACTCACATTTATGAGGTGTCAATTAAACTGTAGCATTTGTTTGTAAGCCATGATAGTTAATTTGTTCAGCAGTCAGATGCTATTCACCAAATAAACACAGCTGTCAGTCCAACTATACTCAAAATATCAATAAAAGAACACACACACTAGGGGAAGAAGCCCTTAATTCTTCAAATATAAGCATTGTAGTGGTAGAAAACTCACATGGGCAATAATTTCCGCACCGACTGTTAAAGACAAAAAATGGAAGCAGAAGTGGCAGTTTCCAAGTGAAAAGTTTAAAAATAAAAATAAATGTCTCCGCATCATGTAATTTGTAATGTCTAATACAAAGGCAATAGATAAACGTTATCCATATATCTAAAGACAAATATTTCTTTTTTTTATTCTTTAATAATATTAACTTGTCAGCTTTTTGTCATTACATGATGCCTTTATCTCTATTTTGATAGAGGGAGGTATTTTTTTTAAATTATTTATAATTTTTTTAAGGTATGTACATTGATATGTACATGTAGACAGATCCACTTAGAGTTTGAGCAGAAATATGTCATATAAGAATTAACTATACACAATAAAATATTAACAAAATACTGTCACATGAATGGTTTTTGAAGTAAAACCTTTGTGACATGAAAAATACACAATGTAAAACAAAGACAACATGCCGTTTACTTTTTGATATCAAAATAAAACACAAAGCAGTTTGGCTAATGAAGATGAAGTCTAATAAACAAGCTTTGTTCTTCTTCAACGCCTCCTAGTGGTTTAGTACAACAGTTTGGTCAACACAACCTCTCACATCGAATACACAATCTTCACAGCCTGTGTTCAGTTCGATGAGATGACAAAACATTTGAGCTAGTATTGATGTTCTTTGAACACTGATACAGTTTGCAGTTAAATAAAGGAGTGAACATCCCAGTCAACAAACTAAAGACTTTATAAACAAGTTGTGACAACGTTCATGACACATCACCTGCTGCATATTTCCTCACCTAATTAACTCTAACACAGCAGCTGATGGACGCTGTATTGAGAAAATAAAAGCAACATCAAATAGTTTTTCTCCTTCGCTGTATATTTTTAGTGTGGGGACAAGTGCGTCCGTCTCCAATATTGTCCACACCTGTCTCCATCTAAACACAGCAGTGCGCTTTGAAACGCACGCCGGGAAACGAGGGAAAAATGACGTTAAACCAAGCGCAAAGAGCAAAGTCTGTATAGTTAGTCCGCCATGATTATCAAGTCAAAGGACGCGAGTACGCATGCGTCTGACTTTGTGTTGCCTAAAATGCATTAATAAATGACGTTTTTTTGTAATAAAAAAATTAGACGGTATTACTAACCGTCTGGAATTTTATCGCAAATCATCATTATAGTGTTTATTGTTACATCCTTAGTCCATTAACAAGTAAAAAGTCAAGGGCGGTCACGGCATGTTCTTGCCGCAGATACTGGTAAATTTTTTAGGGCATTACGGCAAACGACGAGGGCGGTCGCGGCTTTTGCCACGGTTGCCTTGGTTCAATTCTAGCCCTGCAATAGGAAATCATTCTACTAAAATGATCAACAACATAAAGATGTGTCCTTAAATATAAGGATAGCATTTATTAAGCCTTGTGTTAGACAATTTCATTACGAATTACATGATGAAGACGCGTTCACGCACCCAACCGACACTGTTTTTATTTAACATAATGAATAATCGTGATTAATAGTCGTGATTTCAATATTGATCAAAATTATCGGGGTTATTAGTTTGCCCATAATCAAGAAGCTTTAAGGCAGGGGTGTCAAAGGTACGGCCCGGGGACTGGATCAGGCCCGCGAACAGGTTTTATCCGGCCTGCTGGATGAAATTGCTAAGTATGAAAATTAACCTGAAACTTTTAATGAAAGAAACTGCTGTTCTAAATGTGTCCACTGGATGTCGCAATATCAATTCTTTGTATCTTTGTAGATGATGCTACATATGTACAAACCCGTTTCCATATGAGATGTAAATATAAACGGAATACAATGATATGCAAATCCTTTTCAACCCATATTTAATTGAATGCACTACAAAGACAACATATTTGATGTTCAAACTCATAAACTTTATTTTATTTTTTGCAAATAATAATTAACTTAGAATTTCATGGCTGCAACATGTGCCAAAGTAGTTGGGAAAGGGCATGTTCACCGCTGTGTTACATCACCTTTTCTTTTAACAACACTCAGTAAATGTTTGGGAACTGAGGAAACACATTTTTTAAGCTTTTCTGGGTGTTGTTGATAAACGGTTTTCGCCTTGCATAGGAGAGTTTTAACTTGCACTTACAGATGTAGCGACCAACTGTAGTTACTGACAGTGGGTTTCTGAAGAGTTCCTGAGCCCATGTGGTGATATCCTTTACACACTGATGTTGCTTGTTGATGCAGTACAGCCTGAGGGATCGAAGGTCACGGGCTTAGCTGCTTACGTGCAGATTCTCTGAACCCTTTGATGATATTGCGGACCGCAGATGGTGAAATCCCTAAATTCCTTGCAATAGCTGGTTGAGAAAGGTTTTTCTTAAACTGTTCAACAATTTGCTCACGCATTTGTTGACAAAGTGGTGACCCTCGCCCCATCCTTGTTTGTGAATGACTGAGCATTTCATTGAATCGACTTTTATACCCAATCATGGCACCCACCTGTTCCCAATTTGCCTGTTCACCTGTGGGATGTTCCAAAAAAGTTTTTGATGAGCATTCCTCAACTTTATCAGTATTTATTGCCACCTTTCCCAACTTCTTTGTCACGTGTTGCTGGCATTAAATTCTAAAGTTAATGATTATTTGCAACAAAAAAAAAAGTTTATCAGTTTGAACATCAAATATGTTGTTATTGTAGCATATTCAACTGAATATGGGTTGAAAATGATTTGCAAATCATTGTATTCCGTTTATATTTATATCTAACACAATTTCCCAACTCATATGGAAACGGGTTTGTACAAAATAAACCACATGTCGAGGAAAATGATCAAACTACATAAATAACATCCTGTAATTTGATTTTGATATGTTTTTATCTTGATAGTTAGAAAATTAACACCGATGAGTTGACCGATGAACTTAATCACATCATTTATTCAGAAAATATAAATAACGACAAATAAAGTATATATACTATTTACCGCAACAGGTAATTGTTAAAAAAAACAAAAACAACAACATTAGGATTTGTACAATTTCAGAATGTGCTCTTTATTTTTAAACAAAGAAAACAATCTGAAGATGTCTTTATTTTTAAGTTATCGTGCTTTATATCGGCCAAAATGTATTAAAAATGAATGTACGGGTTTTAATGGACTGACAAACGTAAAACTTGGACACACTCGCATTCATTTTCAATGAGGATGTTGTGGTGGAAAATGTGGAATTGTAGGAAGACAAAAACAAACTTGGAACGTGCAAAAAGATAGCCGCCCTGTTTTGAATGAGCAGAGTCTGTTGATGTTGGATTGCTCTGAATGGGTTGAGAAATGTGCAAGTGGTTGATCCTCCCAAAAAAATGATGGAAAAAAAAAAAAAAAGAATAGTGCAGAACACCTTACAGTATGTTGTGTATGCTCTCCTGCACTCACACAATGATAAAAGGTTGTCCAGACAGCCCAAGAAAAATGTAAGGTCGCCCAGGAGACCACAACAAAGAGAAGTGTGTGTGCATGTGTGTGTGTGTGTGTGTGTGGTCAAGAAGGGGAAGGCTCTCATTTATTTACTCACTCCCTCTTTCACTCTATTGCGTGTGCACATAGTGAACATTGTTTTGATATTAACATTAAAAATTAAGACTTATTAGCCAGTATTTACGTTTTTTTTTTACCAACGTTATTTTGTGCACGCTACGTTGTTGTGTTTGTGTTGTTCTAATTTAAGGGGAGACGTATGTGTTGTTATGTCGGTGTCTCCGGAGTGTTTTCTTGTGAAGAAGCTCTGCTCTCCACTACTCTGGGTTTGCTCTTCCTGCACGTTGTCCTGCCCTCTTCTTTTATCCCTCATCTCATTATTGTTTGCTGGCTCCTGTTGTATTGCACGTCCCCCCTGGCACATTGTGTGGAGGACCTGGTGAAACATAGAGCCGGTCAGATATTGGTAAATATTGTTGGCATTTATTATTTTCATTTAGCAGATAAGCACACGAGGTACTGTTGCATTTGTTCTATATTGTTCCCTGTTGTACGCATACTTTATCTGTACATACATTATTCTGTTGGCCCACTGCATATTTTCTACAAACCCCGTTTCCATATGAGTTGGGAAATTGTGTTAGATGTAAATATAAACGGAATACAATGATTTGCAAATCCTTTTCAACCCATATTCAATTGAATATGCTACAAAGACAACATATTTGATGTTCAAACTGATAAACATTTTTTTTTTTTTTGCAAATAATCATTAACTTTAGAATTTGATGCCAGCAACACGAGACAAAGAAGTTGGGACAGGTGGCAATAAATACTGATAAAGTTGAGGAATGCTCATCAAACACTTATTTGGAACATCCCACAGGTGAACAGGCAAATTGGGAACAGGTGGGTGCCATGATTGGGTATAAAAGTAGATTCCATGAAATGCTCAGTCATTCACAAACAAGGATGGGGCGAGGGTCACCACTTTGTCAACAAATGTGTGAGCAAATTGTTGAACAGTTTAAGAAAAACCTTTCTCAACCAGCTATTGCAAGGAATTTAGGGATTTCACCATCTACGGTCCGTAATATCATCAAAGGGTTCAGAAAATCTGGAGAAATCACTGCACGTAAGCAGCTAAGCCCGTGACCTTCGATCCCTCAGGCTGTACTGCATCAACAAGCGACATCAGTGTGTAAAGAATATCACCACATGGGCTACGGAACACTTCAGAAACCCACTGTCAGTAACTACAGTTGGTCGCTACATCTGCTATGAAAGGCGAAAACCGTTTATCAACAACACCCAGAAACGCCGTCGGCTTCCCCGGGCCTGAGCTCATCTAAGATGGACTGATACAAAGTGGAAAAGTGTTCTGTGGTCTGACGAGTCCACATTTCAAATTGATTTTGGAAACTGTGGACGTTGTGTCCTCCGAACCAAAGAGGAAAAGAAACATCCGGATTGTTATAGGCGCAAAGTTGAAAAGCCAGCATCTGTGATGGTATGGGGGTGTATTAGTGCCCAAGCAACGTTATCATGGACGCCCCTGCTTATTTCAGCGAGACAATGCCAAGTCACGTGTTTTTAAATTTCCTGAGGGAACTCTCCTGAAGGAATCAATAAAGTACTATCTATCTACAATAGTGTGGCTTCGTAGTAAAAGAGTGTGGGTACTAGACTGGCCTGCCTGTAGTCCAGACCTGTCTCCCATTGAAAATGTGTGGCGCAAGTGTGACATATTTTAGGTTGTCCTGAAGAATTTGGAGGTAATCCTCCTTTTTCATTGTCCCATTTACTCTCTGTAAAGCACTAGTTCCATTGGCAGCAAAACAGGCCCAGAGCATAATACTACCACCACCATGCTTGACGGTAGGAAAGATGTTCTTGGGATTAAAGGCCTCACCTTTTCTCCTCCAAACATATTGCTGCATATTGTGGCTAAACAGCTAAATTGTTCTTGCCAAGGGACATGTAAGCAAATATTAACATTGCTGTATGTATACCTTTGACCCAGCAGATTTGCTCACATTTTCATTAGACCCATAATAAAGTCATAATAGAACCAAACTTCATGAATGTTTTTGTGACCAACAAGTATGTGCTCCAATCAATATGTCACAAAAAAATAAGAATTGTAGAAAGTATTGGAAACTTAAGACAGCCATGACATTATGTTCTTTACAAGTGGATGTAAATGTTTGACAACGACTGTATATACATGAAGAAAGAAGCATTTCAAAACGGGTTACAATAGCTCGTAATTTGTCTGCTGACACATTCAGTACCATATCGTGTCACTTCCGTTTGAATTTTTCTTCAAAACTATAATTAATATACTTGCTCATTTACTGTTAATATCTGGTTACTTCTGTGGTTCTACCTACACTTCTGTTCAAATGTTATTAGAACTTTTTTGTCAATCTTTTATTTGTTTTGGGACATACCACAAATGTGAGTAAATGGGTATCGATCCGATTTTAAGTACCGTATTTTTCGGACTATAAGTCGCAGTTTTTTTCATAGTTTGGCCGGGGGTGCGACTTATACTCAGGAGCGACTTATGTGTGAAATTATTAACACATTACCGTAAATTATCAAATAATATTATTTAGCTCATTCACGTAAGAGACTAGACGTATAAGATTTCATGGGATTTAGCGATTAGGAGTGACAGATTGTTTGGTAAACGTATAGCATGTTCTATATGTTATAGTTATTTGAATGACTCTTACCATAATATGTTACGTTAACATACCAGGCACGTTCTCAGTTGGTTATTTATGCCTCATATAACGTACACTTATTCAGCCTGTTGTTCACTATTCTTTATTTATTTTAAATTGCCTTTCAAACGTCTATTCTTGGTGTTGGGTTTTATCAAATACATTTCCCCAAAAAATGCGACTTATACTCCAGTGTGACTTATATATGTTTTTTTCCTTCTTTATTATGCATTTTCGGCCGGTGCGACTTATACTCCGGTGCGACTTATACTCCGGAGCGACTTATACTCCGAAAAATACAGTAGGTACAAGGGCAGTGTTGGTTATACCAATGCTTAAAATGTTCAAGATCATTGATTTATTACCGTATTTTTCGGACTATAAGTTGCAGTTTTTTTCATAGTTTGGCCGGGCTCCAGTGCGATTTATATATGTTTTTTTCCTTCTTTATTATGCATTTTCGGCAGGTGCGACTTATACTCTGGAGCGACTTATACTTCGAAAAATACGGTAGGTACAAGGGCAGTGTTTGTCATACCAATGCTTAAAATGTTCAAGATCATTGATTTATTACCGTATTTTTCGGACTATAAGTCGCAGTTTTTTTCATAGTTTGGCCGGGCTCCAGTGCGATTTATGTTTTTTTCCTTCTTTATTATGCATTTTCGGCCGGTGCGACTTATACTTCGAAAAATACGGTAGGTACAAGGGCAGTGTTGGTCATACCAATGCTTAAAATGTTCAAGATCATTGATTTATTACCGTATTTTTCGGACTATAAGTCGCAGTTTTTTTCATAGTTTGGCCGGCTCCAGTGCGATTTATATATGTTTTTTTCCTTCTTTATTATGCATTTTCGGCCGGTGCGACTTATACTCCGGAGCGACTTATACTTCGAAAAATACGGTAAGTACAAGGGCAGGGTTGGTCATACCAATGCTTAAAATGTTCAAGATCATTGATTTATTACCGTATTTTTCGGACTATAAGTCGCAGTTTTTTTCATAGTTTGGCCGGGTTCCAGTGCGATTTATATGTTTTTTTCCTTCTTTACTATGCATTTTCGGCATGTGCGACTTATTCTCCGGTGCGACTTATACTCTGAAAAATACGGTACATTTTAATCCCAATTATAATCAGACACAACACAGGATGGTAGTGTAACAATATCAATTACATATTAAAAAAATATTTATTTATCTTGGCCCTGATTTGTCATGATGACGACGTCCATAAAGCCCTGGAGGTAACCATTGCTGACTTAGAAGAGGCTTTGCACTGTGGATAGACATTCGCCACTAGCGCCAATGCTACATTGCGTTAAGAACGCTTTTGTTCACTTGTTGCTGTCAAATTTGCGAGACACAGCTAGAATGTGTTATCAACATGCATTATCACTATATAACGATAGTCTTAAAAGCTCTATTGTCGGCCAAATTTATATAATGTATATTGTATATTATCTATGTAATTAATGTTATAATGTCAATACATTTTACTTGTAGATTTAAGGTATCTTTTTTTATTAGGACTGTTTTAAAACATGAATAAATGAGAAAAATGTATTTGACTATTTTAATTCAGTATGTTGTTGTGTATTGCTATTATGACCTCCATTGGATTGATTTAGATATTGATTTTTAACAGGCAAAGAGGAGAACGTTATCAATGCGGCCCCTGCATCCTTCCATTTTTCTGTATGTGGAAAAACCTTTTTGTACATCCCTGTCTTGCAGCACATAACAGTTTATCTTTCTTGTTGTGCGGCATGAGTCAGCGTCGTTAGAACACGGCATTACATGTTTCCCTCGGGTATCATGTGGAGATGCCAGCAGCCACAGAACTCAGCATTTCACTTGAAAGTCATTTTAGAGCATTGATCAGAGCCTCAGATGTGTATTGCCTTAAGTCTCCTCGGCAATCACTGCTGGGTTAACATCATGTCCACATCTAGCAGACTGGACTTCTGCACTCGGTTCATAGTTTACATCAGTCTTTCTCAAACATTAGGGCAGGCCCTCCCCGTGAAATGCCTCTTTGTATGAAACACACACATCCACACGCACGTTGCAAGGAATTTAGGGATTTCACCATCTACAGTCCATAATATCATCAAAGGGTTCCTAGAATCTGTAGAAACCACTGCACGTAAGCGATGATATTACGGACCTTCGATCCCTCAGGCGGTACTGCGTCAAAAAGCGACATCAGTGTGTAAAGGATATCGCCACATGGGCTCAGGAACACTTCAGAAAACCACTGTCAGTAACTACAGTTTGTCACTACATCTGTAAGTGCAAGTTAAACTCTACTATGCAAAGCGAAAGCCATTTATCAACAACACCCATAAACGCTGCCGGCTTCGCTGGGCCCGAGCTCATCTAAGATGGACGGATGCAATGTGGGAAAGTGTTCTGTGGTCTGACGAGTCCACATTTCAAATTGTTTTTGGAAACTGTGAACGTCATGTCCTCCGGAACAAAGAGGAAAAGAACCATCCGGATTGTTATAGGCGCAAAGTTGAAAAGCCAGCATCTGTGATGGTATGGGTGTGTATTAGTGCCCAAGACATGGGTAACTTACACATCTGTGAAGGCACCATTAATGCAGAAAGGTACATACAGGTTTTGGAGCAACATATGTTGCCATCCAAGCAACGTTATCATGGACGCCCCTGCTCATTTCAGCAAGACAATGCCAAGTCACGTGTTTTAAATTTTCCTGAAGGAATCAATAAAGTACTATCTATCTATCTATCTATCTATCTATCTTTCTATCTATCTATCTACAATAGTGTGGCTTTGTAGTAAAAGAGTGCAGGTACTAGACTGGCCTACCTGTAGTCCAGACCTGTCTCCCATTGAAAATGTGTGGCCCGATATGAAGCCTAAAATACGACTTAAGCTGTACATCAAGCAAGAATGGGAAATAATTCCACCTGAAAAGCTTCAAAAATTGGTCTCCTCAGTTCCCAAACGTTTACTGAGTGTTGTTAAAAGGAAAGGCCATGTAACACAGTGGTAAAAATGCGCCTGTGCCAACTTTTTTGCAATGTGTTGCTGCCATTAAATTGTAAGTTAATGATTATTTGCAAAAAAAAAAAAAATATGTTTCTCAGTTCGAACATTAAATATCTTGTCTTTGCAGTCTATTCAATTGAATATAAGTTGAAAAGGATTAGCAAATCATTGTATTCTGTTTTATTTACCATTTACACAACGTGACAACTTCACTGGTTTTGGGTTTTGTAGTTCAATTAAGCTACTGTAAAGGAAATATGCGCAAACAAAAACATGTTTGTCCTGTAATGTTAAATATCATTTTGATAATGTTATTTATATGCTTGAAAAATACATTAATACATTAAAAATACATTAATTTAAAACTTAGTGATTTTAGTTATATAGGGGTAGTGTGTTCTCTATAACTAGTATTTTATGAATTGTAACTGACCTTTACCAATGGCAGGGCATTATTGTAGAAAAGTGACTTTAGTTCAGATTTATTCTTGATTTTCCACATTGCTGTTGTCCGCTTACATTTCAGTAACGTCATCATTATATTTCCCATGAATTTTTGATTTGACTCACGTCTTAACTCATTCAATAAAATTATTTCCTTTTGTTTTCTTTTGGACTGTTTTTTATAGGTTCCCCCATGCCCTCTCCCTCCTGTCCATCATCAGTCATTGAACAAATACATCCCCAATCATCCCATCTGCATGACAACCAAGTGTTAAGTGACACATCCGAGCCCGAGGAAGAGGAAGAGGAAGAGGAGGAGCAGGTGGATTATAGAAGCCGATTGTACTTACCGGTAAACCATGGTAATTAAATATCTTTTTTATTTGCAAAGATTTCAAACGCTCCTTGTTGGCTTCCTGCTGTGAAATGTAACACGACCGTTTCAATTGAACTGACTATTAAAGGGCCCCTCTAATGCTGGCAGCAGAACCTGCCTAAACAATATTATTTATATTACGTGTTGCGCAAGTACTTTTTAACTTTTATTGCCAAACATCAATAACACATGACCGTACAGATTATCACCAGCATGTCGTCAAATTAGTTAATTAACAGTTGTGTTTATTTGCAATTACATAGCTCTCTAGCCCCGTGTCCCAAACGGCCTAATAGCGTCGCAAATAGGTATTTTTCTCTGGTTTATAAGTAAAACATCCATTAAAAGTAAACTGATGTTTCTGAATGATTAGTTCCAGTGTAGACAAATATGTCGATGATGTTGTCGTCAGTCTTTATAAGAAGGTCCATATGTACCGTATTTTCCGGACTATAAGGCGCACTTAAAATATGTTTTTTTCCTCAAAACTCGACATTGCGCCTTATAACTTGGTGCTCCTAATGTACGGAATAATTCTGGTTTTGCTCACCGACCTCGAAGCAATTTTTATTTGGTGCATGGTGTAATATAAGTGTGACCAGTAGATGGCAGTCAAACATAAGAGATACATGTAGACTGCAATATGACGGCAATTTCACTCAAGTAAACAACACCAACATTTTATATGTTCCATTGAAAATATAGAACATTACACACGGGGCTCAAAAATCTATCAAAATAATTTAGTACGACTTTGTTAAGCTATGAAGCCGCTCCACTTGTGGATTTTCGGCGCATTAAACATAGGAGTATTATTATGGTGTGTGTATAAGGTAAGACATATTATCTGGCGTTTTGTTTCACAATATTATGCAAAAGCACCTTTTCTTACCTTCTGGTACCTGCTGATCTGTATTTGGGATCTGCATAAATCCTGAAAAATTGCGCGCATCCGCCTTTGAAGTCCGTACCAACCCCATAGTCGATAAGCTTCTTCTTTTTCTCTATCTTCTTGTTATAGGACATTCATCCTCCACTGTTGCCATTTCTAATATAAAGTAGTGTAAAGTTCTTACTTATATCTGTCAGTAAACTCGCCATGAAAGCGCTAAAACATACCGGTGTAGTGAGTTTACATTATTCACCCAAGGAACTTTAGTTATTAGAGAGTTCCGGTCGGACGATTTTTCACGGGACTCGTTGTTGTTTCCGGATGAGGAGATGCTGCTCCGTTATTGATCGAAGTAAAGTCTGAATGTCATTAAAACAGTTAGCGCCATCTTTTGACACTTCTTCCACTCCCGTCCTTGCACGCTACACCGCTACAACAAAGATGACAGAGAAAAAGACGCTGCCGAAGGTGAGCCACGTAAATAAGACCGCCCACAAAATGCCGCATCCTGAAACGATTGTCAGAAAGCGACTTGAAGATGATCTGTAAAACATAATCTATGCAACATTTTGACCAAAGAACCACCATTACATTTTATGTAGACCACAAGGAAGTGTTTTACATTTAGAAAAAAAATCATAACAATATGACTCCTTTAAAGCGCCTTATAGTCCGGTGCGCCTTATATATGAAAAAAAATCGAAAATAGACCATTCATCGGCAGTGCGCCTTATAATCCGGTGCGCCCTATGGTCCGTAAAATAGGGTAGTCAACAACAGCTGCAGTTTTCTCTTCTGGACACACTGCCCCTTAGTGTTTTGGAAGGGAATTACAAGTCTGGTGCCACCCACCACGGGAGAACTATAAATCAAACATGCCACCATCAGAGGGGACACAAGCTACGAGTACCTTATTTTTCTGACTATAAGTCGCAGTTTTTTTCATAGTTTGGGGGTTTGGGGGTGCGACTTATACTCAGGAGCGACTTATATGTGAAATTATTAACACATTACCGTAAAATATCAAATAATATTATTTAGCTCATTCACGAAAGAGACTAGACGTATAAGATTTAATCGGATTCAGCGATTAGGAGTGACAGATTGTTTGGTAAACTTATAGCATGTTCTATATGTTATAGTTATTTGAATGACTCTTACCATAATATGTTACGTTAACATACCAGGCACGTTCTCACTTGGTTATTTATGCCTCATATAACGTACACTTATTCAGCCTGTTGTTCACTATTCTTTATTTATTTTAAATTGCCTTTCAAATGTCTATTCTTGGTGTTGGGTTTTATCAAATAAATTTCCCCCAAAAATGCGACTTATATATGTTTTTTTCCTTCTTTATTATGCATTTTCGGCAGGTGCGACTTATACTCTGAAAAATACGGTATATTACAGCTTTCAAAAGTTGGTTGCATTAGTGTTTGTTATTAAGAAATTATTCATGACATTATTCATTACACTTTATTTTCCCATTTTCCCATTTAAGGGCTTTTGGTTTAAGTTGTCTTTCTGAAATCATTTGTGTTTAGCGGACGTTCTTCTAGTTACATGGAGATGTGTTTGAGCAACAGTGTTGGGTTAGTTACTGAAAACCAGTAACTAGTTACAGTTACTAGTTACTTTATTTCAAAAGTAACTCAGTTACTAACTCAGTTACTTACACCAAAAAGTAATGCGTTACTGTGAAAAGTAACTATTTAGTTACTTCTTTTTTTCTTCTTTTTTTTTAAAGCTCCCATTAATGCCCTTTTTGCCTTCATTTCAGTACTGTTATTGCACTGGAGAATAATACAATCTGTTGATCAACTTGACATACATTTTTATTTTCCTTTTAACATAATGAATGAAAAACAGTGCAACATAAAAAGGCATTCCTCCTTTCTTTAAACTTGGACCAATGACCATTAATAAAAAACAAGTTTAAGTGCAACATAAGAAGGCACATCATCTTCCTTGAAACATAAAGCCTGACATCTGGAGTGATGCTGCTGTCTTCCACACTTGGAGCCATGGATTGTAGAATCCTTGTTTTCAGTGGCAGGATCATTGACACATGGTGAAGTTTCAGTGCTCAGTAGAGATGGAACACTTTTAAGCACCTGGAGGACCTCATCTGCCACTCGCACATCATCATCAGACAGGGTGACATTTGTCTTCAGGGTGTTGTGAGTCAATGCAGAGTATATAGCTGCCTGCTGCTCCAACATATCATAAGTGGAGTTCCACCTCGTTGGGACATCATGTATGAGCAGGCAGCTTTAGCATTTCTTGCTTTGTCTTAAGCACATGAGCAGCTGTTGTGCTTGGGTGGAAGTAAGAAACCTTCCTGATCCTCCCAAAGAGGCGCTCCATCCTATTGACTGAGATTCCCTTCTGTGATGCCAAATTCACTACATGTGCAAAGCACCTATCTGTGGTCCCAGTCCTGCCTCATTCTCTGTAATTATTTGATTTTTGGCATTATCACGTGTGACTGGGATATCTTTATCTTCCATTCCTCCACTGCTTGTGTCAGTACCTGCGCAAGGTGACTCTCGTAGAGGGGGCGTGTCTTCTCATCTCCCAGTCTGCTGTGATGAAGTGAGCGCTTATAGTTCCGCTGGACGTCCAGCCGTCTGTCATGAGCGCAACAGATGATGCTCGGGATAGTTCATCCACAACTTTTTTCTTCTCCTGCTCATAAGGATCTGGCACAATCTTATTGCTGAAGTGGGTGCGCGACGGGATGTCGTAACGTGGTTCAAGCACGTTCAGCATGTGTTTAAAACCCTCGTTTTGCACAACCGAGTCTGCACTTCTAAACACACCGATTCAATGGCGGGGGCGTTCAAGCTCCTCCGTTATTGCACTCGCCATGACCACGCTGTGTGTGGACTGAACGTGCCAACAACTTTTTTTTGTTTGTTTCATATATCAAACCGCGGATCACCTCCCCCCACACACACACACGTAGACCGCGCCTCTTTTCTTCTCTCCGGCTTGTGACAGAGGAAGATTCAGAAGAACGAGACCGCAGCGCTTCTGTTTCTAGCCGATACTACATCAAAAGTAACGTAAAATAACGCAGTAACGCATCATGTAGTAACGGTAACTAAATTACTGAATTAAAAAAAATAACGCGTTAGATTACTAGTTACCGCCGAAACTAACGGCGTTACAGTAACGCGTTACTTTGTAACGCGTTAGTCCCAACACTGTTGAGCAATCACCGTAGCAACACAGACATAAGCCAGCAGCCCCAGCAGCTTTAAGGTGCCATTTTACATATTCATTATATTTCAATAACTTTGTTCAGAATTGTAAAATATTCAATTGTGTCTTAAGACAAATGTGGGTGTGTTATGCATTTTTCATTTCACTTGGAGGCTTTTTTTTTTTGGTCTAAGTCTAAACATGCAGTGGCTGCAAAAGTTCTAGATGGAGATTATCCAATTATGTGGTAGAAAGATAGAGAGATTCATGGTCTCAAGTTGAATAGGTCTCTCTCTGAGCTAGTGGAAAACAGATGTAACCTCTTTTTTTTGTTTTGGTTGAACTTGTGCCAACATTTAATCAGACTGTTTTGGCCAGGATAAACAGTTGTGTCGTCAGGAATAGCAGCGGCTTTATCAATGTAATTGTTTTTCATTTGAGACTAATTCATGGCACACGGTGTATGACAAACATTTCCCTCAGCATTGTATTAGTAGGGGCTCTGGATCACCACAGATTTCAGTTAAGGAACATTTTCCGGACCATAGGGCGGGTCTAGTCAGGTTTATTTTCATACAAAAGGCGCACCGGATTATAAGGCGCATTAAAAGGGGTCATATTATTATGACTTTTTTCTAAATGTAAAACACATTATTGTGGTCTACATAACATGTAATGGTGGTTCTTTGGTCAAAATGTTGCATAGATTATGTTTTACAGATCATCTTCAAGCCGCTTTCTGACAGTCGCTTCAGGATGCGCCGTTTTGTGAGCGGTCTTATTTACGTGGCTCACCTTCGACAGCGTCTTTTCTCGGTCATCTTTGTTGTAGCGGTCCGACCGGAACTTTCTAATAACTAAAGTTCCTTGGGTGAATAATGTAAACTCACTTTACTTAAATCAATAACAGAGCAGCATCTCCTCATCTGGAAACAACCACACCGGAAATGTGTGCCGTGAAAAAACGTCCAACCGTAACTCTAATAACTAAAGTTCCTTGGGTGAATAATGTAAGCTCACTACACCGGTATGTTTTAGCGCTTTCATGGTGAGTTTACTGACAGATATAAGTAAGAACTTAACATTACTTTATATTAGAAATGGCAACAGTGGAGGATGAATGTCACATAACAAGAAGATAGAGAAAAAGAAGAAGCTTATCGACTACGGGGTTGGTACGGACTACAAAGGCAGATGTGTGCAATTTTTCAGGATTTATGCAGATCCCAAATACAGATCAGCAGGTACCAGAAGGTAAGAAAAGTTGCTTTGGCATAATATTGCGAAACAAAACGCCAGATAATATGTCTTACCTTATACACACACCATAATAATACTCATTTGTTGAAGCACAGTACAATCCATCAAGCGGTGTGACTTCATAGCTTACCAAAGTCGAACTAAAACATTTTGATATATTTTTGAGAGCTGTGTCTAATGTTCTATATTTTCAGTGGAACATATAACTGTCATCTACTGGTCACACTTATCATTTCACCATGCACCAAATAAAATAGCTTCGAGGTCGGTAAGCACAACCCAAATTATTCCGTACATTAGACGCACCGGATTATAAGGCGCACTGTGGAGTTTTGAGAAAATGAAAGGATTTTAAATGCGCCTTATAGTCCGAAAAATACAGTATTATTAGTTTATCATTTGTCTTAATCGCGTGTGGAGTAATCACATTGGCATGTCTTTATTCTAACTTTGCAGTCTTTCTTTTGTTTTGTATTATGCAAGTTTGGGAAATGTAACTGTGGATCATGGATGAACGATTGTTATATAGTGACTGAGCTTGTGTGTACATATGTGTATTGATTATCATTATTATTTTTAATTTGCCAGTTATAAAATACGACATCATAAAAGTTAAGATAAAACTATTTTTGTTGTCAATGTTCAGTAATAAGGTTTTTTTGATTCAGAGAAATGTAAATGTGTAACACAACCTACACCCACTTGCAAAAGTGCCAAATGTTTCATTCCCTCTGGTAGTGGAAAAACCCAGCATGGAACTTCAGTGTTCACTCAACACATACGTCATAATGTCATCAAAGCTCATATTTATATATTCATACACAGCGCCAACATTCAGGAATCATGATGAAGAGATAGAAAAAATATAAAAATATGATGCATCTATTTATGGCAGCATCAGACAAAGTTATGTTTAAGTTAAGTAGGACATAACTGTGGTGCATTCAAGGAAACTTGATTGAAGTTCCAAGCATTCGTCACTAGTTTTTTAAAGACACAGGGAAGCTTAACCCCCAGTAAATGCACTAATTATAATCATAATAATATAATAATGATATATTATATTAAAATTACTTAATCACTTAATCATATTCACACATGAATCAGGTAATCTCTACTTTACACTAGATACTGTAGAGCTATTAACTACAAAACCCAAAACCAGTGAAGTTGGCACGTTGTGTAAATAAAAACAGAATACAATGATTTGCAAATCCTTTTCAACTTATATTCAATTGAATAGACTGCAAAGACAAGATATTTCATGTTCAAACTGAGAATTTTTTTATTTTTTTTTTGCAAATAATCTTTAACTTAGAAATTAATGGCAGCAACACATTGCGAAAAAGTTGGCACATTTGGACATTTTTACCACTGTGTTACATGGCCTTTCCTTTTAACAACACTCAGTAAACGTTTGGGAACTGAGGAGACCAATTTTTGAAGCATTTCAGGTGGAATTATTTCCCATTCTTGCTTGATGTACAGCTTAAGTTGTTCAACAGTCCGGGGGTCTCCGTTGTGGTATTTTAGGCTTCATAATGCACCACACATTTTCAATGGGAGACAGGTCTGGACTACAGGCAGGCCAGTCTAGTACACGCACTCTTTTACTATGAAGCCATGCTGTTAAAACGCATGGATTGGCATTGTCTTGCTGAAATAAGCAGGGGCGTCCATGATAACGTTGCTTGGATGGCAACATATGTTGCTCCAAAACCTGTATGTAACTTTCAGCATTAATGGTGCCTTCACAGATGTGTAAGTTACCCATGCCTTGGGCACTAATACACCCCCATACCATCACAGATGCTGGCTTTTGAACTTTGCGCCTATAACAGTCCGGATGGTTCTTTTCCTCTTTGTTCCGGAGGACATGACATCCACAGTTTCCAAAAACAATTTGAAATGTGGACTCGTTAGACCACAGAACACTCGTACACGTTGCATCAGTCCATCTTAGATGAGCTCGGGCCCAGCGAAGCCGGCGACGTTTCTGGGTGTTGTTGATAAATGGCTTTTGCTTTGCATAGTAGAGTTTTAACTTGCACTAACAGATGTAGAGACAAACTGTAGTTACTGACAGTGGTTTTCTGAAGTGTTCCTGCGGTGATATCCTTTACACACTGATGTCGCTTTTTGATGCAGTACCGCCTGAGGGATCCAAGATCACGGGCATTCAATGTTACGTGCAGTGATTTCTCCAGTTTCTCTGAAACTTTTGATGATATTACGGACCGTAGATGGTGAAATCCCTAAAAGAAATGTTCTTAAACTGTTGGACAATTTGCTCACGCATTTGCTCACAAAGTGGTGACCCTCGCCCAATCCTTGTGTGTGAATGACTGAACATTTCAAGGAAGCTGCTTTTATACCCAATCATGGCACCCACCTGTTCCCAATTAGCCCGTTCACCTGTGGGATGTTCCAAATAAGATATTTGATGGGCATTCCTCAACTTTCTCAGTCTTTTTTGCCACTTGTGCCAGCTTTTTTGAAACATGTCGCAGGCATCAAATTCCAAATGAGCTCATATTTGCAAAAAATAACAAAGTTTTCCAGTTGGAACGTTAAATATCTTGTCTTTGCAGTCTATTTAATTGAATATAAGTTGAAAAGGATTAGCAAATCATTGTATTCTGTTTTTATTCACCATTTACAAAATGTGCCAACTTCACTGGTTTTGCGGTTTGTTAAAAAAAAAAAAAAATTATATTTATATGTGGCAGAGGGGTTAGTGCATCTGCCTCACAATACGAAGGTCCTGAGTAGTCTTGGGTTCAATCCCGGGCTCGGGATCTTTCTGTGTGGAGTTTGCATGTCCTCCCCGTGACTGCGTGGGTTCCCTCCGGGTACTCCGGCTTCCTCCCACTTCCAAAGACATGCACCTGGGGATAGGTTGATTGGCAACACTAAATTGGCCCTAGTGTGTGGATGTGAGTGTGAATGTTGTCTGTCTATCTGTGTTGGCCCTGTGATGAGGTGGCGACTTGTCCAGGGTGTACCCCGCCTTCCGCCCGATTGTAGCTGAGATAGGCTCCAGCGCCCCCTCGACCCCAAAGGGAATAAGCGGTAGAAAATGGATGGATGGATGGATATATATATATATATATGCTATTTTGTAAGAAAAAACTGAACTTAAAAAAAAAATATAATTTAGTAAGCTTTAAGAATATTTCATGGAGCCTTCAGCCCCCCCCCCCCCCCCCCCCCCCCCCCCCCCCCCCCCGACTACATATATGTTGTGTGTGTGTTTGTTCCCCCGGCCCTAGCGGCACACACTGCAGAGTTTTTCAAATCAAAGTCCAGCCTTAAGAGCTTATTCCAATAGGTTTAGTCAAGATCACCTATGAATGCTGCCAGGTTCTGTTGGCTAGCCAACGACCCTGCATCCGCCATGTTTTGATGGGAAACAGACCTTGGCGGTTTTGAAGAAAAGATAGAGGACAACCGCAAGTGCAGCCAGAGCAGGCTAGGAAAGGTAGTGTCAAAGGAAAAAAGAAGCAGTGTGAGAAAGTAAAAGTGTTGCTGACAGCTGCATGGAATGATCAAAACAGACAGAACGACGTCTGTGCATGTTTACGTTGCCATCTATACATAATCAGAAACAGTTCTAGAATGATTGCTCACTAAACGTGTGTGTGTGTGTGTGTGTGTGTGTGTGTGTGTGTGTGTGTGTGTGTGTGTGTGTGTGTGTGTGTGTGTGTGTGTGTGTGTGTGTGTGTGTAGTTGCAGATGTATGTGTGGTCTTTTTCCCACAAAGTTGTCCCAGCTTTACTTCACCAACCACTCTTCAGCCAAACATCTAAAATATCACTCTCACCACTTCCTGCACTCCCTTTTTTCCTACGTTTCACTAATGTTTCACTCTTTGCCTTCCTCCAATTCCTCGTTATATCGTGTAGTTTGTCGGAAAGTACAATAAGTTACTGTGAAAGACACCTTCAGCTTTACATACAGCATTTACCTTTTGTACTTTGAATGGCTATTTTATTGACTGATGCTTTTTGACTCACAAATACACCATTTGGCCACCTGCCTTGACTCACTTATGAACTTGAAGTGCCATCCCATTCCTTTCAATATGATGTGGGTCCACCTTTTGCAGCTATTACAGCTTCAACTCTTCTGGGAAGGCTGTCCACAAGGTTGCAGAGTGTGTTTATAGGAATGTTCCACCATTCTTCCAAAAGCACGTTGGTGAGGTCACACACTGATGTTGGTGGAGAAGGCCTGGCTCTCAGTCTCCGTTCTAATTCATCCCAAAGGTGTTCAACCGGGTTCAGGTCAGGACTCTGTGCAGGCCAGTCAAGTTCATCCACACCAGACTCTGTCATCCATGTCTTTATGGACCTTGCTTTGTGCACTGGTGCACAGTCATGTTGGAAGAAGAAGAGGCCCACTCCAAACTGTTCCCACAAGGTTGGGAGCATGGAATTGTCCAAAATGTTTTGGTATCCTGGAGCATTCAATGTTCCTTTCACTGAAACTAAGGAGCCAAGCCCAACTCCTGAAAAACAACCCCACACCATAATTATTCCTCCACCAAATTTCACACTCAGCACAATGCAGTCCGAAATGTAGCGTTCTCCTGGCAACCTCCAAACCCAGACTGGTCCATCAGATTGCCAGATGGAAAAGCGTGATTCATCATTCCAGAGAACACATCTCCACTGCTCTAGAGTCCAGTGGCGACGTGCTTTACACCACTGCATCCCACGCTTTGCATTGGACTTGGTGATGTATGGTTTAGATGCAGCTGCTCGGCCATGGAAACCCATTCCATGAAGGTCTCTGCGTACTGTACGTGGGCTAATTGGAAGGTCACATGAAGTTTGGAGCTCTGTAGCAACTGACTGTGCAGAAAGTCTTTGTACTATGCGCTTCAGCATCCGCTGACCCCTCTCTGTCAGTTTACTTGGTGGCTGAGTTGCTGTTGTTCCCAAACTCTTCCATTTTCTTATAATAAAGCCGACAGTTGACTTTGGAATATTTAGGAGCGAGGAAATTTCACGACTGGATTTGTTGCACAGGTGGTATCCTATGACAGTTCCACGCTGGAAATCACTGAAAGCGGCCCATTCTTTCACAAATGTTTGTAGAAACAGTCTCCATGCCTAGTGCTTGATCTTATACACCTGTGCCAAGTGATTAGGACACCTGATTCTCATCATTTGGATGGGTGGCCAAATACCTTTGGCAATATAGTGTAGTTCTAAAGTTCGGACGACAGTCAGGAGTACTTCTATTTCTACTGATAAGGTATGCAGTAATGACAGACCAATAGAAGAAAAAAAACAGAATATAATTTTAAGGTTTTTATTAAATTAGGCACCCAGAACACATAATAATTTAAGATTTACAATTTGAGCTTTGAGCCATAAAACATTCAAGGTCTTTACTAATTGACTAGAGTTCAAATGATTTCCTCCATCCTTGAATCAGCATTCAGGAACACCAAATATGAGATGAAATAGGACTTTTCTGCTTAACGTTCTTCTTGTCATGTATTCTTGCTTTATACATTCTATCTCTTTGGAACACAGGCTCACGCTGCTTTGTAAACAAACCCCCGCTCTGCTCTCTATCAAAGCTTCGCCTTCTCCGCAGTCCCTTGGATTACCGTAATTAGACTTAGACAAACTTTATTGATCCCCAAGTGAAATTGTTTGACACAGTCGCTCCATTACAGGAGGGAAAGATGACTAAAACACTCTTAGGTGTCCTAAAAAGACAGTAGACAATACCAATAATGGTACACCTAAAAACGGTAACGTTAAGCAGTATACGAATACACCAGTTAGGGTTGTACGGTATACCGGTATTAGTATAGTACCGCAATACTAATGAGTCATATTCGGTACTATACCACCTCTAAAAAGTACCGGTCCAACGCCCCCAAGCCCCTCGTTGTCATCACGTCGTGTCATTGATGGTTTTACGAGCAAAGGAGCATGTTCGGCAGCGCAAAATCACAGAGTACTTACAAGCAGACACAGTATGTAGACAGAAAAGGGAGAACGGACGCATTTTGGCTTAAAAACTATAGATAAAGGTGAAGTTATAACACTGAAACGCCCTCAGGAAGAGGTGCTTCAAGACATGGCTAGCTAGCTAGCGGCTAAAGTGTTTTAGCTACTTCTTAATCACTAATCCTCGCCTCCATGGTAACCGGCGTCAAAAATGTAAACAAACGCCATTGGTGGATCTACACCTGACATCCACTGTAATGATACCAAGTACAGGAGCGTATCTAGTCGATACTACTATGATTACATCTTCTTTTGTTTAAAGAAAATGTATATTATGTTTATAAAGTCAGGAAATATGTCCATGGACACATGACGACTTTGAATATGACCAATGTATGATCCTGTAACTACTTGGTATCGGATTGATACCCAAATGTGTGGTATCATCCAAAACTAATGTAAAGTATCAAACAACAGAAGAATAAGTGATTATTACATGTTAACAAAAGTGTAGATAGAACATGTTGAAAGAGAAAGTAAGCAGATATTAACAGTAATTGAACAAGTAGAATAATAATTAATTTTCTACCACATTAGACAAAATAATAAAATGATAAATGACACAATATGTTACTGCATATGTCAGCAGCTAAGTTAGGAGTAGAGATGATATTTGATAAGAAATTATCGAGTTTGAGCCTATAATCCTCTTATCGAACCGATTCCTTATCGAGTCCAGATAGGTTGTTGTATATGGAAAAAAACACACAATATTTGGTTTAACAAAAGCTCACTTTTATTATATAAGAAAAAAATTAAATTTAGTAAATAAATAAATATTGACTGTTACCCCCCTATAAAATAAAATTAATAAATATTGACTGTTGTTACCCAAAGTATATTAAGTGGGATTTTTCAGAAAAACAAATATATACAGTAACACAAAAACAACCTGTCTCTGTGATCACTATAAGTGTATAAATAATAATATAGTGTTCAATAAAATCAGTCCCTTGGGCACAAAACTGAAAATAATACAGCTCTCCAAAAAGTGCACTTCTGCTGCTATTTGACATAACTGTTTGTTATGATGCTTTGACATTTTTGCACTTTATTTCTTTATCGAAAGAAAATTCTATGAAGAGAAAAGTTATTTGCAAATGTGGTTACAATGCTAAAAAATGAAAAGTTAAAGCTAAAAAAAGAAATACACTTTATTGAGTTAACATTATTTCTTTATAGGGGGAAAGATGTGATGTTATGAGCTAGGGAATATAACAACTACACTACCCAGCATGCAACGGGAGTGACAAGCATGCGCGGTAGCCCCAAAAAGTGTTGTTGCATGTCGTCACGCCGGCAGCTAAGAATGAGGTTATGAGCACGCTGTGAATATAAACGTCAAGAACTCAGCCAACACGCCTCGTCTGCATTATTTATACTTAGACAGACAACACATATACAGTGTGATTTTGTTTTGTTTACAAGGTTAGTGCATCTGCCTCACAATACGACGGTCCTGAGTAGTCTTGGGTTCAATCCCGGGCTCGGGATCTTTCTGTGTGGAGTTTGCATGTTCTCCCCGTGACTGCGTGGGTTCCCTCCGGGTACTCCGGCCTCCAAAGACATGCACCTGGGGATAGGTTGATTGGCAACACTAAATTGGCCCTGGTGTGTGAATGTGAGTGTGAATGTTGTCTGTCTATCTGTGTTGGCCCTGCGATGAGGTGGCGACTTGTCCAGGGTGTACCCCGCCTTCCGCCCGATTGTAGCTGAGATAGGCTCCAGCGCCCCCCGCCACCCCAAAAGGGAATAAGCGGTAGAAAATGGATGGATGGATACAAGGAAAGAAAAACAAAAGTTACAAAAAATATGTTGTATATATATGTATGTGCTGCGGTTGCTTTAAGAATGTTGCGACAGCTAGAGGTGCGTTGCTAGCCTGGTTGCTATGTTTCCGGTTGGTCGTAAAAGTGTTGGTCATATGTTTGTACCCTGCTCAAATCTCTCAGTAAAGTTATTCATTGGATTATACCTTTTGTTTTGAACTTTATTACACCTTGGAGCGCTTTTTCCGGTCCATTGTTTTTCCTGCTTTTGCTATCTGCGCCTAATGACTGAGCTACGTGACGTCATTTCTTGTGATGTCCCACGGGGCATTTCTGGTCGTTCCCAGGGATTCGAATAAAGAACCAACTCTTTTTCTTTACTATAGTGGTCTCGGTAACGGGTACCGGTTCTCAAGAAGGGATTTGAGTCCGAGGACTCGGTTCTTTTCTTATCGAACAACCGGGAAAACCGGTTTCGAATATCATCCCTAGTTAGGAGCCTTTGTTTGTTTACTAATAATACAAGACAAGTTGTCCTGTATGTTCACTATTTTATTTAAAGACAAACTTGCAATAAGAAACATATGTTTAATATACCCTAAGATTTTTTTGTTAAAATAAAGCCAATAATGCCATTTTTTTGTGGTCCCCTTTATTTAGAAAAGTATCAAAAAGTACCGAAAAGTATCAAAATAGGTACCGGGACAAAAGTAGATATAAGAAGTACAGAATGAGGCATAACAGCTCCTGAAGGTCGATAATGAAGTACAACCTGGCGTCTTCCTGATGCAGACGCTGTGCTTAAAAGCATGGTCAAAGTTGTTTTCACCCATATCAAAAATAATGGCGCCAAGGTACAGGATACGCAAAAAGACAGAAGTAGGAGAACCAAAATAAAAGGCAAAAGGAAGTTGGTGTCCTATTTATAACACGGCTTTTATTAGAAAGTACAGAAGCTTTGTTTAAAGTATACTACCACATCTGCTTTAAGGCTCGGGAAACATTAGTTTGCTACTTGAAGCAACCACTTTTTTTTTTTTTTTTTCTGAGCGTAAAAAAGATGCCAAAAAACACTCGGCAGCCTTTTGATGCCTCAGTGACGCCAAGGCCATCAGCTCAGAGCGGAAGAAGAAACAACAACAACGAAAAAAAAAATGCCAAGTTTCTTTGCAAATGGGGGGGATGACGCCAAAGCTTATTGACGGCGTCTGTGCTAAAAGAAAAGAGGGAGGTCAGCGCATGGACGAGAGAGACAGCAAATAACACTTAGTGCTTTTTAATCCAGGACCAAGCAGACAATTCTCCTCAACACCAGAACTAATCAATGAGACGCTGAATGAAGACGAGGATTGAGCGATTCAGGGTGAGAGCTGGATGAAGAAAAAAAAAAAACATTTCTCTTCAACGCCACTCCTAATCAATAAAGGCAATACGGTGAAAAGGGAAGGAGACAATGAAAGGATCCTTCCAGACATGAGAACGAATCAATGGTACCTACAGTACAGGGAAGGTCACGTTATTTATTAAACTTTTTATACAGATTAATTCAAGGGCACTATTTTGATTTGACTTTGTGACTTATTTTTGAGTCTATTAAGAACTTGTGTGAAACATAACTGTAGAAGAGTGATTGTACAAACCCTGTTTCCATATGATTTGGGAAATTGTGTTAGATGTAAATATAAACGGAATACAATGATTTGCAAATTATTTTCAACCCATATTCAATTGAATGCACTACAAAGACAACATATTTGATGTTGTTTTTTTTTGTGCAAATAATAATTAACTTAGAATTACATGGCTGCAACACGTGCCAAAGTAGTTGGGAAAGGGCATGTTCACCACTGTGTTACATGGCCTTTCCTTTTAACAACACTCAGTAAACGTTTGGGAACTGAAGAGACACATTTTTTAAGCTTCTCAGGTGGAATTCTTTCCCATTCTTGCTTGATGTACAGCTTAAGTTGTTCAACAGTCCGGGGTCTCCGTTGTGGTATTTTAGGCTTCATAATGCGCCACACATTTTCAATGGGAGACAGGTCTGGACTACAGGCAGGCCAGTCTAGTACCCGCACTATTTTACTATGAAGCCACGTTGATGTAACACGTGGCTTGGCATTGTCTTGCTGAAATAAGCAGGGGCGTCCATGGTAACATTGCTTGGATGGCAACATATGTTGCTCCAAAACCTGTATGTACCTTTCAGCATTAATGGCGCCTTCACAGATGTGTAAGTTACCCATGTCTTGGACACTAATACACCCCCATACCATCACAGATGCTGGCTTTTCAACTTTACGCCTATAACAATCCGGATGGTTCTTTTCCTCTTTAGTCCGGAAGACACGACGTCCACAGTTTCCAAAAACAATTTGAAATGTGGACTCGTCAGACCACAGAACACTTTTCCACTTTGCATCAGTCCATCTTAGATGAGCTCAGGCCCAGCGAAGCCGACGGCGTTTCTGGGTGTTGTTGATAAACTGTTTTCGCCTTGCATTGGAGAGTTTTAACTTGCACTTACAGATGTAGCGACCAACTGTTGTTACTGACAGTGGGTTTCTGAAGTGTTCCTGAGCCCATGTGGTGATATCCTTTACACACTGATGTCGCTTGTTGATGCAGTACAGCCTGAGGGATCGAAGGTCACGGGCTTAGCTGCTTACGTGCAGTGATTTCTCCAGATTCTCTGAACCCTTTGATGATATTACGGACCGTAGATGGTGAAATCCCTAAATTCCTTGCAATAGCTGGTTTAGAAATGTTTTTCTTAAACTGTTCAACAATTTGCTCACGCATTTGTTGACAAAGTTGTGACCCTCGCCCCATCCTTGTTTGTGAATGACTGAGCATTTCATGGAATCTACTTTTATACCCAATCATGGCACCCACCTGTTCCCAATTAGCCTGTTCACCTGTGGGATGTTCCAAATAAGTGTTTGATGAGCATTCCTCAACTTTATCAGTATTTATTGCCACCTTTCCCAACTTCTTTGGCACGTGTTGCTGGCATCAAATTCTAAAGTTAATGATTATTTGCAACAAAAAAACAAATGTTTATCAGTTTGAACATCAAATATGTTGTCTTTGTAGCATATTCAACTGAATATGGGTTGAAAATGATTTGCAAATCATTGTATTCCGTTTATATTTACATCTAACACAATTTCCCAACTCATATGGAAACGGGGTTTGCAATACCCCAACTCCCAAACAAACACACACACACACGCGCACACGTGTGCACTTGTATAGCACAAATGTAACTGTAGAGGAGTGATCACACTAGAATAGATTACAATAGTTGTCATTGCACTTAGAGAAATACACTATATTGCCAAAAGTATTTGGCCACCCATCCAAATGACGAGAATCAGGTGTCCTAATCACTTGGCCCGGCCACAGGTGTATAACATCAAGCACTTAGGGATGGAGACTGTTTCTACAAACATTTGTGAAAGAATGGGCCGCGCTCAGTGATTTCCAGCGTGGAACTGTCATAGGATGCCACCTGTGCAACAAATCCAGTCGTGAAATGTCCTCGCTCCTAAATATTCCAAAGTCAACTGTCGGCTTTATTATAAGAAAATGAAAGAGTTTGGGAACAACAGCAACTCAGCCACCAAGTAAACTGACAGAGAGGGGTCAGCGGATGCTGAAGCGCATAGTGCAAAGACTTTCTGCACAGTCAGTTGCTACAGAGCTCCAAACTTCATGTGACCTTCCAATTAGCCCACGTACAGTACACAGAGACCTTCATGGAATGGGTTCCCATGGCTGAGCAGCTGCATCTAAGCCATACATCACCAAGTCCAAAGCAAAGCGTGGGATGCAGTGGTGTAAAGAACGTCGCCACTGGACTCTAGAGCAGTGGAGACGCCTTCTCTGGAGTGATGAATCACGCTTTTCCATCTGGCAATCTGATGGACCAGTCTGGGTTTGGAGGTTGCCAGGAGAACGCTACATTTTGGACTGCATTGTGCCGAGTGGGAAATTTGGTGGAGAAGGAATTATGGTGTTGGGTTGTTTTTCCAGGTGTTGGGCTTGGCCCCTTAGTTCCAGTGAAAGGATCTTTGAATGCTCCAGGATACCAAAACATTTTGGACAATTCCATGCTCCCAACCTTGTGGGAACAATTTGGAGCGGGCCCCTTCCTCTTCCAACATGATTGTGCACCATTGCACAAAGCAAGGTCCATAAAGACATGGATGACAGAGTCTGGTGTGGATGAACTTGACTGGCCTGCACAGAGTCCTGACCTGAACCCGATAGAACACCTTTGGGATGAATTAGAACGGAGGCTGAGAGCCAGGCCTTCTCCACCAACATCAGTGTGTGACCTCACCAACGTGCTTTTGGAAGAATGGTGGAAAATTCCTATAAACACACTCTGCAACCTTGTGGACAGCCTTCCCAGAAGAGTTGAAGCTGTAATAGCTGCAAATGGTGGACCGACATCATATTGAACCCTATGGGTTAGGAATGGGATGGCACTTCAAGTTCATATGTGAGTCAAAGCAGGTGGCCATATACTTTTGGCAATATAGTGTACAACAAAATCAATCCCAGCACAAACCTGATAAGAGGAGACATACAATACAAATGACACCATTAAAAAAAGGTAGGAAAGGTATAGATGGAGAGGGGGAAGCAGCTCCCAAGCTAGCCCCTCTGTGTGTTCTTTCACTGTGCTGGTCTCACTCGGATGTTTACGGCAAGAACTTGCCAAAGGCATTTGCAGAGGGAGCAAATAGCTATTATAGATTAGGAGTGTTATTGGTTTCGGCCGACCAAACACATTCCAATGGATTTGGCTGATATAATTGTCCATTTTGGCTCTCAATTGATCATCATTTTGCCTTGCAGAGCGGTAAGCTTCTCAGAGATGTTATCTAATTTGTGATTAAATTCTGAGATCGCCATAGTCTGAGATGCCCATCCTGTCCATGGCGACAAGCAGCTTCCGGGCTTCTTAAACGACTGCCATCGTCTTTCAAATGTGTCGATAGACCTGAGCGATGTTCACTCCAATCAGCAGATGCCCTGTTATCACTGTTCCAAATAGATTTCTTCCACGTCCACGACGGGAAGAACTGACAGGCACACGACTCGCCATTTCTCCCAAGAGTCCCTCATGTATCTGGCAGGAAATATCCCAAACTTGTTCTTTTCATCTGGAAGATTTTGTCAATTAAGCTTGAATTCCAGCTCATCAATTCCTAGTAGGGATGTCCGATAATGGCTTTTTTGCCGATATCCGATATTCCGATATTGTCCAACTCTTAATTACGGATACGGATATCAACCGATACCAACCGATACAGATATATACAGTCGTGGAATTAACACATTATTATGCCTAATTTGGAAAACCAGGTATGGTAAAGATAAGGTACGGTACTTAAAAAAAATTATAAATTTTTAATATAAGATAAATAAATTAAAAACATTTTCTTGAATAAAAAAGAAAGTAAAACAATATAAAAACAGTTACATAGAAACTAGTAATTAATGACAATTATTAAAATTAATTGTTAAAGGTTAGTACTGTTAGTGGACCAGCACACGCACAATCATGTGTGCTTACGGACTGTATCCCTTGCAGACTGTATTGATATATATTGATATATAATGTAGGAACCAGAATATAAATAACAGAAAGAAACAACCCTTTTGTGTGAATGAGTGTGAATGAGTGTAAATGGGGGAGGGAGGTTTTTTGGATTGGTGCACTAATTGTAAGTGTATCTAGTGTTTTTTATGTTGATTTAATAAAAGAAAAAAAAAACGATACCGATAATTAAAAAAACGATACCGATAATTTCCGATATTACATTTTAACACATTTAGAGATGTCCGATAATATCGGCAGGCCGATATTATCGGACATCTCTAATAGAGACTTAGACTTATGTTACTGTCTGTTTGTTAGCACAATCCTTCACAATCCACGTAAACACGTGCACTTTGCACGTCCACCCCCCAATGTAAATGTCGATTGCACTAGTCGTGCATGTGCTCGCGTGTAGATATAAGTATAGAAAATGAGACACATTGAGTATTGATAGACACACTGTGGCTGTGAGATTGTTTCTCTAAAGCAGGGATCCTCAGTCTTTAATATTGCCCAAAATACTTGAATAATCAATCAATATTCATTGGCAGTGTGTTGTATAATCTGCATTATTTTCCCTTAACATTCACATGCATTTTCCCCTCCATGAAAAAAAAATAAGTGTCTCCCTCCAGGGTAACATTAACTTTTCTCTGTGGATAATTGGGTTACAACCACAAGCTTGCCCTAAAGATGACGCATCCATCAGACACATCCAGATACGTAGTATTAATGCAGAAAGTATGTATGCACAAATTGTACGTCTATGACTATGAAATTACATTGTACCCTAAAATGTTATAACACAGCATGTTGCTTTAAATGGGCTAGCGAGGCCTGAATAAATCAAACCTGTGAGGTGTTTTTGCCCCCACGTGTTTTTATATATTTGCATTATAATCCTTCCATTACTATTACACATAACCGACTAGGAAACCAATTCATTGCCTGATCTGTTATATACCATGCGGCAACTTGCGATGGAGGGTCTGGACTAAATGTTTTGCTCGCAGCCTAAAACATAACAATTATCCATGAGAGATAAAATGAATTGTGAGCTGCTGCAGTCATAAGGCGAGGTACCACTGTATTTCTTGTATTCTACTTAGTACAGGAATATTGTTTACCATATTTTCCAGACTATAAGGTGCACTTAAAATATATATTTTTTTCTCAAAACTCGACACTGCGCCTTAAAATCCGGCGCGCCTAATGTACGGAATAATTCTGGTTTCGCTTACCGACCTCGAAGCAATTTTATTTGGTACATGGTGTAATGATAAGTGTGACCAGTAGATGGCAGTCAAACATAAGAGATAAGTGTAGACTGCACTATGATGGCAAAATGACTCAAGTAAACAACACCAACATTTTATATGTCCCATTAAAAATATAGAACATTACACACGGCGCTCAAAAATCCATCAAAATGTTTTAGTACGACTTTGGTAAGCTATGAAGCCGCACCGCTTGATGTGCTTCAACATAGGAGTATTATTATGGTGTGTGTATAAGGTAAGACATATTATCTTCTGTTTTTTGTTTCGCAATTTTATACAAAAGCAACTTGTCTTACCTTCTGGTACCTGCTGATCTGTATTTGGGATCTGCATAAATCCTGAAAAATTGCGCGCGTCCGACTTTGTAGTCCGTGGCGACACCGTAGTCGATAAGCTTCTTCTTTTTCTCCATCTTCTTGTTATGGGACATTCATCCTCCGCTGTTGCCATTTCTAATATAAAGTAGTGTAAAGTTCTTACTTATATCTGTCAGTAAACTCGCCATGAAAGTGCGAAAACATACCTGTGTAGTGAGTTTACATTATTCACCCAAAGAACTTTAGTTAGAGTTCCGGTCGGACGGTTTTTCACGGGACACATTTCCGGCGTTGTTGTTGTTTCCGGATGAGGAGATGCTGCTCCGTTATTGATTGAAGTAAAGTCTGAATGTCATTAAAACAGTTAGCTCCATCTTTTGATACTTCGTCCACCCCCGTCCTTGCACGCTACACCGCTACAACAAAGATGACGGGGAGAAGACGCTGTCGAAGGTGAGCCACGTAAATAAGACCGCCCACAAAACGGCGCATCTTGAAGCGACTGTCAGAAAGCGACTTGAAGATGATCTGTGAAACATCATCGATGCAACATTTTGACCAAAGAAACACCATTACATGTTATGTAGACCACAAGGAAGTCTTTTACATTTAGAAAAAAATCTATAAATAATACGACCCCTTTAATGCGCCTTATAATCCGGTGTGCCTTATATTTATATATGACAATTAATTGCCCTATGGCCCGGAAAATACAGTACATACAACTATAGTAATTAACGTTGTAGTATATATGTTCAATTAAACACAACTGATAACATTCAAGGAGAATACAACAAAACTTGCTACTGTAACACAACCTGTTGACTCATAGGACAAATTCGACAGAGAATAAAGAGAGACTACATTAGCTGAAGCAAAGGAAGACCCACTGACGAGAGCAGTGTTTTTCAACCTTTTTTGAGGCAAGGCACATTTTTTTTCGTTAAAAAATCCGGAGGCACACCACCAGCAGAAAACGTTAAAAAATGAAACTCCACCAGGTCGTATTTTGAGTTTGTTGGTGTTTTCCTGTGTGTGGTGCTTTAGTTCTTGTCTTGCGCTGTTATTTTGGTGGCCCTTCCTGTTTTGTTGGTGTTTTCCTGTAGCAGTTTCATGTCTTCCTTTGAGCGCTATTCCACGCACCTGCTTTGTGTTAGCAAGCGAGGCTATTTACGTTGTCGCTATCCTTCTTTGTGTGGACACCGTCGATTGTCATGTCATGTACGGATGTACAAGTTTTTGCTGTCGTCCAGCGTTCTGTTTCTGTTTACTCTGTAGCCAGTTCAGTTTTACTTTCGTTTTGCATAGCTGTTGCCTTTTCCTTTCCCTTTTGTTCATTTTTGGTTTAAGCATGACATACTTTTTTTACCTGCACGCTGCCTCCCGCTGTGGTCTAAATATTGGGATCACAACAAACCATCCTCGTCTCACCCGACACATTTTACAAAGCAACGACACATTATTTGCAGATTATACTTATTGATTTGCAAAAAAATCTTTTTTGGACCAATTAGGGGAAGTTGCATCATTTCCCACGGCACACCAGACTATATCTCACGGCACGGTGAGAAAGGGGGAGAAAAAAGTTGACAGGGCAGGAGAAAATGAAAGAATAAGGGTGAGAGAGGAGGGTGTATGTGGGGTAAGTACACTGGTGCTTCAATGAGCAGAGAAAAATGTGGAAGACTGATTAGAGCCTCTGAGAGGGTTGCAGCTGCCTGCGTTGAAGGAGGACATGGAGGAGAGGATTGGTACGTAAGAGGAGGTCAGATGAAGAGGATTGTAAGAGTGTCAGAGAGGGGATGGGAAAAGTGGTAATGCAGACACAGAATAGAAATACAGTTCAGTTCATGGCACAGTTAGCATGAAGATGACTGCAGAAGTTGGTTGAGTTTTGATTAAAAACCGTATGCCAATACACTCCGGTTTCTATCTCACTCATGGGCATGCTTTTATTTGTTTTGGACTTTTTTGCAATTGCACTTCATGCGGCTGCTCTGCTTGCATATAGGACTATTGTTGATTAGTCATCGACTATCTTAACGATCAGTCGACTAATCGGAGTAGGATGCATAAACCTATTCAGTTAAAGTTAAAGTACCAATGATTGTCACACACACACTAGGTGTGGTGAAATTTCTCCTCTGCATTTGACCCATCCCCTTGTTTCACCCCCTGGGAGGTGACGGGAGCAGTGAGCAACAGCATGGGCCGCGCTCGGGAATCATTTAGGGATTTAACCCCCAATTCCAACCCTTGATGCTGAGTGCCAAGCAGGGAGGTAACGGGTCCCATTTTTGTAGTCTTTGGTATGACTCGGCCGGAGTTTGAACTCACGACCTACCGATCTCAGGGCGGACACTCTAACCCAGTGGTTCTTAACCTTGTTGGAGGTACCGAACCCCACCAGTTTCATATGCGCATTCACCAAACCCTTCTTTAGTGAAAAATAAAATGTTGTTTTTTTTTCAAATTCAAGACAAAGTTATATGTTTTTGGTAACACTTTAGTATGGGGAACATATTCTGAGTAACAAAGACTTAATTTAGAGTTATTTGGTTAGGGTTGGTGTTAGAGGGTTAGGGCCATGGTTAGGGTTATAATAAGGCCATGCCGAATAAGGCATTAATAAGTACTTAATAATGATTAGTTAAGAGCCAATATGTTACTAATTTGCATGTTAATAAGCAACTAATTAATGGTGAATATGTTCCCCATACTAAAGTGTTACCATGTTTTTTTACTGGTGCACAAAATGAAGCGTGCATGAACATCACCTTGTTCAAAGAACAAAACCAACATAAACTCACAACAAATTACACACCTGCAAATCAGTCTGACTTCTGCTGTTGCCGTATCCGTAATACGCCGATAGGGAGAAGTTTTTATTTACACAATGAGTCGGGTGTGTCTTGACCTCCGCCGAACCCCTGAGCCCGACTCACCGAACCCTAGGGTTTGATCGAACCCAGGTTAAGAACCACTGCTCAACCACTGGTAATAGTTCTTAGTTAGGCTTTGGTTTTTAATTTCAGCTTGAGATATGTTTAGGCTAACAACAAACATGACGATAACAATAAACATGACTATTTTATTCAGAAATATGCATTTATACTGTGATTGTGCTGCTTATTGGGTTATTGCATCAACACTAATAACTTGTGTCCATTTAAAAGCAAAAGTGCTGATATTATGAAAACTAAGGACAATCAAAATAACAGCTAGTAGCTACTTCTAAATCACTAATCCTCCCCTCCATGGCGACACATGAAGTAAGTTTTTTACAAGTAGGGCTGGGCGATATGGCCTTTTTTTTAATATTGCGATATTTTAAGGCCATATCGCGATACACAATATATATCTCGATATTTTGAATGAACACTTGATGCATATAATCACAGCCGTATGATGATTCTATGTGTCTACATTAAAATATTCTTCTTCACACTGCATTAATATATGCTACTTTTAAACTTTCATGCAGAGAAGGAAATCACAACGAAAAAAATCACTATTTTTGTTCATACGGTGTTGATCTGGAAATGTTTGCCTCGGCATTTTGATGGTGTGGACGTGTGGCACCGAACGGAGATGTTGACATGCGGAGTAAGCACTCTTCATTCTCTAGCGGGTGACTTTTCAAATGATGCTACATATTAGCAGCAATGCTACTTTTTATAGCAACGCTTTTGCCCCACACTTGACAAATTACGGTTGTCTGTTCGACATATTCCCACTTGAAGCCAAACCACCGCCAGACGATGGACCCCCTAATGTTTTTTAGGGGGAATTAATTCTTCCTTCATTTGTTACCAGATTCGCAACTTCTCTCTCTCGTATTACCACTCGCACGGCTGCGCTAGCATCACAGCTAACTTTAGCCATGCTGCTACCTCTCTGCTCGGGGAGGGCTTATACGTATGTGACGTATGACGTGACAGTATGTGACGTGTGTAAGAAGGTGCGCTTGTCTGTCTGTGAGAAGGAGACACAAGAAAGAGCGAGGAGAGCCTGTAGTGTAATGCCAGCAGCTAAAAGCAACTGCGTGAGAACGCATACTCGAATATCACGATATAGTCATTTTCTATATCGCACAGAGACAAACCCGCGATATATCGAGTATATCGATATATCGCCCAGCCCTACTTACAAGTATCATCCCTGCAGGACGAAGAATAGCTAAACATGCTTCACTACACACCGTAGCTCACCAGCGTCAAAATATAAACAAACGCCATGAGTGGATCTACATCTAACATCCACTATAATGATACCAAGTCAGGAATGTTTCTAGTCGATACTACTATGATTACGTCAATGTTTTTTGGCATCACAACATCTTCTTTCATTTAAAAAAAAATATATTATGTTTATAAACTCAGGAAATATGTCCCTGGACACATGATGACTTTGAATATGACCAATGTATGATCCTGTAACTACTTGGTATCAAATTGATACCCAAATTTGTGGTATCATCCAAGTATATTCTTGTTATGGGACATTCACCCTACGGTGTTGCCATTCCTAATATAAAGTAGTGTAAAGTTCTTACTTTTGTCTGTCAGTAAACTCGCCATGAAAGCGCTAAAACATACCGGTGTAGTGAGTTTACATTATTCACCCAAGGAACTTTAATTATTAGCGTTCCGGTCGGACGGTGTTTCACGGGACACATTTCCGGCTTTGTTGTTGTTTCCGGATTAAGGGATGCTGTTCCGTTATTGATTGAAGTAAAGTCTGAATGTCATTAAAACAGTTAGCTCCATCTTTTGACACTTCTTCCACTCCCGTCCTTGCACGCTACACCGCTACAACAAAGATGACGGGGAGAAGACACTGTCGAAGGTGAGCCACGTAAATAAGACCGCCCACAAAACGGCGCATCCTGAAGCGACTGTCAGAAAGTGACTTGAAGATGATCTGTAAAACATAATCCATGCAACATTTTGACCAAAGAACCACCATTACATGTTATGTAGCCCACAAATAGACCATTCATCGCCAGTGCGCCTTATAATCCGGTGCGCCCTATGGTCTGGAAAATACGGACCATAGTGTTCTTGTCTTACATAAGGACTGTGAATGAAATGCAGTTTGCCTTTAAATGATTCTGCATCATAGATGTACTGTCTTTGCTAAATAAGCAAGGTATTCATGCCTTTAACGGGATGAAAGTAAAATGTTTTAGTGGATGGCCGTCCGTAAAAAACAACTATTGTTGACAAACGAATTTGTCAGAGACTGATTTTATTGTCGATATTTGGTGACAAAGTCGAAGAATTGTATGCGTACGTTTGAGTCGATGATAGTCACAATTCTGTTGATACAGTAAAACTCGTGTTTTTCACTGGATAAAGATGTGCTCCATTCAAGACCGCTCATCTCTCAAGCTTCAACTTCCTTTCTTCTTTTCTGTCCTTTCCTGTGTGTGGGTGACCATTCCAAGAGGGACACTGCACCTATGTGTTTGCTTCTATCAGTTGCAAAGATAGCCTCTGCTTGTGAAAAGAAAGCAGACTTGCTGCTTTCTTCATGCCGAAGACCAGAGGTGGAATGAGTTTTCACACCTCACAAACCACGAGTCATAACTCTTCTCCTGACCTCCTTCACTCTGTCAAGTGTCCATACCTTTTGCCACGACCTCCTGTCCTGTCCCTTCTTCCCCCTTGCACTCACTTTCGAGCGTTTTTTTTTTTTCTCCCAGTGTGTCTGTCTGTCTATCTTTGGATGTTGGTGTCTGTTGACCGTTGTTGTGAAAATTTTAGGTAATTTAGCTTATTAGGGACCGATGTCCCTTTGGGACAGAGGACCCTATTGAATTTCTAGTGTTTTATTATTATTATACCGCCACCTCTTTGAGCTGTAATTTGAACCCCTTAACATGCCTCAAAACTCACCAAATTGGACACACACATCAGGACGGGCGAAAATTGCGATCTAATCAAAAAAACTAAACCCCAAAACTCAAAATTGCGCTCTAACTGCCAGTAGGAATGTCGTAAACACATGAAACAAAAACCTCTATGTAGGTCTCACTTAGACCTATATTTCATACACTGACAACCCCGAGCAAAAATCAACAGGAAGTTTGCAATTCCCCCTTCAAAACAAAAGTTGTGTAAAAACAGTCACCTTTTTTCAAACATTATCTCCTCTGAGCGCGTTTGTCATGTCGGCTTCAAATAAGCACAGGAGAGAGATTGAACCCTTCTGATTAAAAGTTGATGAAAGAGTTTTAATTACTGCTCCGGTTTGGATTTTATGAGCCCTCAAAGAAGCGCTGCGCTGCTGCCGTCTCAAGATGGCCGCACCCTGCTCAGACAAAACTGCCTCTAACTCCCAGTAGGAATGTCAGAGACACATGAAACAAAAACCTCAATGTAGGTCTCACTTAGACCTATATTTCATACACTGACAACCCCCAGCTAAAATCAACAGGAAGTTTGCAATTCCCCCTTCAATACAAAAGATGGCTAAAAAAACTCGCCTTTTTTCAAACATCTCCTCTGAGGTCACGGGGGCAGCAGCCCAATCAGGGAAGCCCAGATTTCCCTCTCCTCAGCCACTTCCACCAGCTCCTCCCGGGGGATCCTGAGGCACATCATATTGAACCCTATGGGTTAGGAATGGGATGGCACTTCAAGTTCATATGTGACTCAAGGCAGGTGGTCAAATACTTTTGGCAATATAGTGTATTTACGTAGGTGCTTGTGTTCATTCACCAATTTAGCAAAAGACAGCGTCTGTAACACGGCATACAGTAATCTACCACAAAGGTCATTGGGGCTATATTTGTCCTTCTCCTCCTCCTGCGCACTGAAACTGCTGAAGTTGTCTTCTTCGGTGAGCGGTGTTTCCGTTCCGTGCGCCAGCTGTTTCCTTTTTCGATGGCCAGGTTGTTGGTTTTCAGCTTTGGGGCTGTGTGATGTGAATTTTGTTGTTTCTTTTTCACAACGAGGGTGAGTCCACAACATGCTAAATGGCTAAATGAGTTATGGTGTGACTGCATTTAAATTGTTCCAAAACAATATTAAAAATTATTCCGCAATTTCATTGGTTTGATGTTACAAGGCAAAATTTATTGGCGGCATGTGCCAACACGAAAAAAATCCATAAATTAGCCATTAGGAGAATCCATAAAGTAGCGAGTTATAGTCCGGAAATTACTCGAGTGACCATGAGCTCAGCATAGGGGTTATGTATCTTCCTGACAACCATCTTCTACTGCAGTTTTTAGTCTGTTTGAGGGCAGCGTGGCTCAGATGGTATAGCGGCCATCCTAGTCAAAGCCGTTGTGTCTTTGAGCAAGACTCTTGACCCACCTTGCTCTTGATGTGTTGTGGTTGGCACCTTGCATGGCATCTTTAGCCATCATTGTGTGAATGTGTAGGTGAATGGGTGAATGTGACGTATAATGTAAAACACTTTAGATATTGTGAAGGTATAGTAAAGCGCTATATAAGATAAGATGGAGATTTTGGTTGAAAATAGCAATGTTTTGAAAAAAACTTTACATGGCCTTTCCTTTTAACAACACTCAGTAAACGTTTGGGAACTGAGGAGACCAATTTTTGAAGCTTTTCAGGTGGAATTCTTTCCCATTCTTGCTTGATGTACAGCTTAAGTTGTTCAACAGTCCGGGGGTCTCCGTTGTGGTATTTTATGCTTCATAATGCGCCACAAATGTTCAATGGGAGACAGGTCTGGACTCCTGGCAGGCCAGTCTAGTACCCGCACTCTTTTACTATGAAGCCACGCTGTTGTAACACGTGGCTTGGCATTGTCTTGCTGAAATAAGCAGGGGCGTCCATGAAAAAGACGTTGCTTGGATGGCAACATATGTTGCTCCAAAACCTGTATGTACTTTTCAGCATTAATTCAGATGTGTAAATTACCCATTTCCTTATTCCTCGCTGCATACAGATTACTGTATGCCGTGAGGAATAAGGAAATTATTTACTACAAAGGAAAAAAAATGGTTGACTTGGGCGAAGCTCTTTGGGTAAACCTCTACCATATATGGAGATATGCGCTGACTAAGGCAAAACTTAGTTACCCATGCCTTGGGCACTAATACACCCCCATACCATCACAGATGCTGGCTTTTCAACTTTGCGCCTATAACAATCCGGATGGTTCTTTTCCTCTTTGGTCCGAAGGACACGACGTCCACAGTTTCCAAAAACAATTTGAAACGTGGACTCGTCAGACCACAGAACACTTTTAACCTTTGCATCAGTCCATCTTAGATGAGCTCGGGCCCAGCAAAGCCGGCGGCGTTTGGGGTGTTGTTGATAAATGGCTTTGGCTTTGCATAGTATAGTTTTAACTTGCACTTACAGATGTAGCGACAAACTGTAGTTACTGACAGTAGTTTTCTGAAGTGTTCCTGAGCCCATGTGGTGATATCCTTTACACACTGATGTCAGTTTTTGATGCAGTACCGCCTGAGGGGTCGAAGGTCGCGGGCATTGCCGCTCACACGCAGTGATTTTTCCTGATTCTCTGAATATTTTAATGATATTACAGACCGTAGATGGTGAAATCCTTAAATTATTTGCAATAGCTCATTGAGAAATGTTGTTCTTAAACTTTTCGACAATTTGCTCACGCATTTGTTAATGACTGAGCATTTCATGGAAGCTGCTTTTATACCCAATCATGGCACCCACCTGTTCCCAATTAGCATGTTCACCTGTGGGATGTTCCAAATAACTGTTTGATGAGCATTCCTCAACTTTCTCAGTATTTTTTGACACTTGTGCCAGCTTTTTTGAAACATGTTGCAGGCATCAAATTCCAAATGAGCTAATATTTGCAAAAACATAACAAAGTTTTCGAGTTCGAACGTTAAAAATATCTCGTCTTTGCAGTCTATTCAATTGAATATAGGTTGAAAAGGATTTGCAAATCGTTGTATTCTGTTTTTATTTATGATTTACACAACGTGCCAACGTCACTGGTTTTGGGTTTTGTAAGTAAGTACAAAGATGTAGACAAGTGTAACATAACAGCAATAGGTTTCCCATCTTTACTAAAAAATAACGGCACACTGCTTTAATTTTTATCTTTTTCCGTTTACATTGTTCAATGGTAAGGCCAAGTGTGCCTGAACAAGATACTTTTATAATGAAGAGGGTTTTCAAGCTCTGGCTTCTCCCTGGCATTATCACTCGCTCTGACTATGAGCTGTATTTGTTTACCAAGTGTACCCGGTGTGTAAATAACATTATGATAACGAGTACTGTAGTTGTAATATTTCTGCACTGTAATTTGTTCTGGAATTGGATGCAGGGTTCTGTTTTAACAAAAAAGACTTGACTTGTTTATGTGTCCATGGACATGTCATTTGATCAAACCACAACTTTTTTAAAGGATTTAGATTATTCTAAATGAGTCGCAGTTTGAGAGGCCGTGACATATCGTTAACTGTTAATGTTATCAGTGATAGTTTTTTCAAAAAAGGTCATATGTACCTAGTCTATGATAAAAACATTCGAACATCCAAACTGTAAATACCACAATTCCCCATTTGTGACTGAAAGGTTTAACATGCCTCCTTGCCGCAGTATCACATAAAAATGCTATTACCATTAACCTTCCTTTCACTGGCATAATGTCCACTGAAATATTTGCTTTTTTCAGTGACAATGTGACTGATTTGGAATTAGTCCACATTCTCTCTGAATCATTGTCAATTTGCATAAAATAGTTATTCGCCTATTAGCCTACTTTGTACAGAATAGCTCATAATGAATATGAGAAAGAGATTTATATTTTTACGCATTGTTTTCATTACTCATCTTCATTTCTGGACAGTTGCCTTTTTTCTGAAGAATGATGACATACATTGAAACACCTTTTTGTCAACGGCATCATTTATTTTCTCTGGCAGAAGCATATTAGTCAGTGTTGCTTTGTATTTTGCAGCCCAGATTTAATTCTGCACATTTACTGTAGAAGTCAGAGGACTTTGTTACGGTAGCTTTAGTCGTCGTAAATGTAGTACATACCCAAAACCAGTGAAGTTGGCACCTTGTGTAAATGGTAAATAAAAACAGAATATAATGATTTGCGAATCATTTTCAACTTATATTCAATTGAATAGACTGCAAAGACAAGATACTTAACGTTCAAACTGGAAAATGTTGTTATTCTTTGCAAATGTTAGCTCATTTGGAATTTAATGTCTGCAACTTGTTTCAGAAAGGCTGGCACAAGTGGCAAAGAAGACTGAAAAAGTTGAGGAATGCTCATCAAACACTTATTTGGAACATCCCACAGGTGAACAGGCTAATTGGGAACAGGTGGGCGCCATGATTGGGTATAAAAGTAGATTCCATGAAATGCTCAGTCATTCACAAACAAGGATGGGGCGAGGGTCACCACTTTGTGAACAGAGCCGTGAGCAAATTGTTGAACAGTTTAAGAACAACATTTCTCAATGAGCTATTGCAAGGAATTTAGGAATTTCGCCATCTACGGTCCGTCATCAAAAGGTTCAGAGAATCTGGAGAAATCACTGCACCTAAGCGATGATATTACGGACCTTCGATCCCTCAGGCGGTACTGCATCAAAAAGCGACATCAGTGTGTAAAAGATATCACCACATAGGCTCAGGAACTCTTCAGAAAACCAATGTAAATAACTACAGTTTGTCGTTCAATCTGTAAGTGCAAGTTAAAACTCTACTATGCAAAGCGAAAGCCATTTATCAACAACACCCAGAAACGCCGCCGGCTTCGCTGGGCCCGAGCTCATCTGAGATGGACTGATGCAAAGTGGAAAAGTGTTCTTTGGTCTGACGAGTCCATATTTTAAATAGTTTTTGGAAACTGTGGACGTTGTGTCCTCTGGAACAGAGAGGAAAAGAACCAAAGTTCAAAATCCGGCATCTGTGATGGTATGGGGGTGTATTAGTGCCCAAGGCATGGGTAACTTTTACATCTGTGAAGGCACCATTAATGCTGAAAGGTACATACAGGTTTTGGAGCAACATATTTTGCCATCCAAGCAACAATATCATGGACGCCCCTGCTTATTTCAGCAAGACAATGCCAAGCCATGTGTTACAACAGCGTGGCTCATAGTAAACAAGTGTGGGTACTAGACTGGCCTGCCTGTAGTCCAGACCTGTCTCCCATTGAAAATGTGTGGTGCATTATGAAGCCTAAAATACCACAACGGAGACCCCCGGACTGTTGAACAACTTAAGCTGTACATCAAGCAAGAATGGGAAAGCATCTCCTCGGTTCCCAAACGTTAACTGAGTGTTGTTAAAAGGAAAGGCCATGTAACACAGTGGTAAAAATGTCCCTGTGCCAACTTTTTTGCAACGTGTTGCTGCCATTAAATTCTAAGTTAATGATTATTTGCAAAAAAAAAAAAGAAGTTTCTCAGTTGCAACATTAAATATCTTTGCAGTCTATTCAATTGATTATAAGTTGAAAATGATTTGCAAATCGTTGCATTCTGTTTTTATATTTGAATTGCCAACTTAACTGGTTTTGGGGTTTGTAGTTGTAGACAAGTCGAGACATTAAGTCGAGCAAAAAAGTACATCTTGTAAGATAGACGAGTGACTATTGCAGTCACTGTGCGCATTGAGATTGACTTTCTGAGTATACTTTTTCCACCGGAGAGATTATTATTCGGCTCCGACGCCTGATGTTCCTTCACATGCTATCAATAACTACATTGGCAGTTGAAATTGAAAACTGTAAGGACTGGGGAGCACGTTTTTGGAAAGCAATCAGACAAAAAGACAAAGTTAGCAGACCGTGGAAACATATTATTGGCAAGTGATGGCGTATGATTTACTGCACATGTCATCCGTAGAAGCTGTTATCACACACGACTCAGAAACTCGCTTTTAAAAAGGCTGGGACAGCCCACTCTGAACAAGGTATACTTTAAAAGAAACCGGTACTAATACAAATATTTAAATGTCTCTATTGATTTTTACAGAGCAACCATCCAACCACCATAGCTCGACTCTGCCTCCTGTGCCACCGCCACATCGTCAGCGGCCCTCAGTGACGGCTCTCAATCAATCCTTGGGCTCCGCACATCACGCCGGCCAATCTCTGAATTCCACGCGGCACCTAACAGCTCCTAGTGGAAGCCCGGCCCTCGTGGCCGGCCAATCACCTGCCGAGCTGCAGACCACACCGCCGGAAAGCGTCCCGCTGCAAGACAGCTGGGTGCTGGGTAGCAATGTGCCTCTGGAAACAAGGTATGTTTTCTTTGGATTTAACCGACAGTCATCATTCAAGTCCGCGCTTCAATCATTTTAACCTTGAGTGAGTTAAGATTGTGTAGCTGGGATAGGCTCCAGCACCCCGCAAGGAACAAGCGGCAGGAAATGGATTGATGAATGCAGTTAAGATTGGCTATACACACTTACTCTTAAGGTTCAAAAGGGATATAAACATGTCATAAATCAGTATTAAATGTAATTATTTAATATAATATTTTTTTTCTTCTACAAACCCCGTTTCTATATGAGTTGGGAAATTATGTTAGATGTAAATATAAACTGAATACAATGATTTGCAAATCATTTTCAACCCATATTCAGTTGAATATGCTACAAAGGCAACATATTTGATGTTCAAACTGATAAACGTTTTTTTTTTTTGCAAACAACCATTAACTTTAGAATTTGATGCCAGCAACACGTGACAAAGAAGTTGGGAAAGGTGGCAATACATACTGATAAAGTTGAGGAATGCTCATCAAACACTTATTTGGAACATCCCACAGGTGTGCAGGCTAATTGGGAACAGGTGGGTGCCATGATTGGGTATAAAAGTAGATTCCATGAAATGCTCAGTCATTCACAAACAAGGATGGGGTGAGGGTCACCACTTTGTCAACAAATGCGTGAGCAAACTGTTGAACAGTTTAAGAAAAACCTTTCTCAACCAGCTATTGCAAGGAATTTAGGGATTTCACCATCTACGGTCAGTAATATCATCAAAGGGAGAATCTGGAGAAATCACTGCACGTAAGCGGCTAAACCCGTGATCTTGGATCCCTCAGGCTGTACTGCATCAACAAGCGACATCAGTGTGTAAAGGATATCACCACATGGGCTCAGGAACGCTTCAGAAACCCACTGTCAGTAACTACAGTTGGTCGCTACATCTGTTAGTGCAAGTTAAAACTCTCCTATGCAAGGCGAAAACCGTTTATCAACAACATCCAGAAACGCCTTTGGCTCATCTAAAATGGACTGATACAAAGTGGACCACAATACAAAGAACCATCCGGATTGTTATAGGCGCAAAGTTGAAAAGCCAGCATGTGTGATGGTATGGGGGTGTATTAGTGCCCAAGACATGGGTAACTTACACATCTGTGAAGGCGCCATTAATGCTGAAAGGTACATACTGGTTTTGGAGCAACATATGTTGCCATCCAAGCAACGTTACCATGGACGCCCCTGCTTATTTCAGCAAGACAATGCCAAGCCACGTGTTACATCAACGTGGCTTCATAGTAAAAGAGTGCGGGTACTAGACTGGCCTGCCTGTAGTCCACACCTGTCTCCCATTGAAAATGTGTGGCGCATTATGAAGCCTAAAATACCACAACGGAGACCCCCGGACTGTTGAATAACTTAAGCTGTACATCAAGCAAGAATGGGAAAGAATTCCACCTGAGAAGCTTAAAAAATGTGTCTCCTCAGTTCCCAAACGTTTACTGAGTGTTGTTAAAAGAAAAGGTGATGTAACACAGTGGTGAACATGCCCTTTCCCAACTACTTTGGCACGTGTTGCAGCCATGAAATTCTAAGTTAATTATTATTTGAAAAAAGAAAATAAAGTTTATGAGTTTGAACATCAAATATCTTGTCTTTGTAGCATATTCAACTGAATATGGGTTAAAAAGGATTTGCAAATCATTGTATTCCGTTTATATTTACATCTAACACAATTTCCCAACTCATATGGAAACGGGGTTTGTATAACAAGTGATTGTAACCACAGTTGCCAAGTTTATACAACAGACACTTGTAAACGTCTGTAAGTGCAAGTTAAAACTCTCCTATGCAAAGCCGAAGTCACTTATCAACAACACCCAGAAACGCCGCCTGATGCGAATGACGCTCACTTTGATTCCATTGAAAATGGCACGTACAAATATGCATGAAAACAGTCCTTCAAACGTCACGCATGGGCCGGTTTAGCAAGTACACTATATTGCCAAAAGTATTTGGTCACCCATCCAAATGATCAGAATCAGGTGTCCTAATCACTTGGCCCGGCCACAGGTGTATAAAATCAAGCACTTAGGCATGGAGACTGTTTCTACAAACATTTGTGAAAGAATGGGCCGCTCTCAGGAGCTCAGTGATTTCCAGCGTGGAACTGTCATAGGATGCCACCTGTGCAACAAATCCAGTCCTCGCTCCTAAATATTCCAAAGTCAACTGTCGGCTTTATTATAAGAAAATGGAAGAGTTTGGGAACAACAACAACTCAGCCACCAAGTGGTAGGCCACATAAACTGACAGAGCGGGGTCAGCGAAGGAATTATGGTGAGGGGTTGTTTTTCAGGAGTTGGGCTTGGCCCCTTAGTTCCAGTGAAAGGAACTTTGAATGCTCCAGGATACCAAAACATTTAGGCAATTCCATGCTCCCAACCTTGTGGGAACAGTTTGGAGCGGGCCCCTTTCTCTTCCAACATGACTGTGCACCAGTGCACAAAGCAAGGTCCATAAAGACATGGATGACAGAGTCTGGTGTGGATGAACTTGACTGGCCTGCACAGAGTCCTGACCTGAACCCGATAGAACACCTTTGAGATGAATTAGAACGGAGACTGAGAGCCAGGCATTCTCGACCAACATCAGTGTGTGACCTCACCAATGCGCTTTTGGAAGAATGGTGGAAAATTCCTATGGACACACTCCGCAACCTTGTGGACAGCCTTCCCAGAAGAGTTGAAGCTGTAATAGCTGCAAAAGGTGGACCGACATCATATTGAACCCTATGGGTTAGGAATGGGATGGCACTTCAAGTTCATATGGGAGTCAAGGCAGGTGGCCAAATACTTTTGTCAATATAGTGTATGAATTGTTTTAGTGGTATTGTAAAACTTACAAACATTGGTCGGAGTGATAAATGAAGAATCCTCTTGAGCAGAAACACTGCGGGAGGTTTTACTTTTGTTTCAAGGCATTAAAACAAAAAGTACCATTTCATGGAAGCTGCTTTTATACCCAATCATGGCACCCACCTGTTCCCAATTAGCCTGCCCACCGGTGGGATGTTCCAAATAATTGTTTGATGAGCATTTCTTAACTTTCTCTGTCTTTTTTGCCACTTGTGTCAGCTTTTTTTCAAACATGTTGCAGGCATGAAACTCCAAATTAGTTAATATTTGCAAAAAATAACAACATTTTCCAGTTTGAACGTTAAGTATTTTGTCTTTGCAGTCTTTTCAATTGAATATAAGTTGAAAAGGATTTGCAAATCATTGTATTCTGGTTTTATTTAAGATTTACACAACGTGCCAACTTTGTGGATTATTTTGCAGCTTTCCATTGCATTCAATTATGCTTTTTTTTGGTAAAATGTAACTGTGCTATGCTGCGGACATGTTCATCTATGTATAAATGTATCCCCTCACAACATACTTGCCAAATATACTCCTCCCCTCTTAACCACGCCCCCAACCACGCCTCCGCCCCACCCCCACCTCGAAATCGGAGGTCTCAAGGTTGGCAAGTATGCCTCACAAATACATTCACATGCACCTTATATAATTGGAGTGGAAACATTGTTTTTCTCCCTTTTTTGTAACTGTCACAATGTCAGAAAGCGAATGTAGAAAAATGTAGTCCCATGAAAATGTATTAGTTAATATTTGTCCATCCATGATGCATTTCTGCATTGCACACAGACAAGATAAAGATGCTAAATGCATATGTCTATATTTCATGGCACTCAAATATGTGAACAGTGTGAGTATATGGGCCAAAGTAAACTTGGACTTTTATTTCACTGAACAATTTATAGTCAGGTCTCACTAAAGTCCAGCCCCCACCCCATTCCGTCCAAATCTCTTTGCTTCTCTTTCCCTGGGAGAAAAACAGGGATGCAGATAGATTGATGGAAGGGGAAATATCGCTCGCTATGATCTTTGCAGGCTGAAGCGTTTTGGCCGTGTGTGCGCAGGCTGCAGAATGGTTATTCCATGAGGACATCTAAACTATGTCTCCTGCTTTGGATGTATTATAGTAGAGAATACTTCAGAGTCCTGAGCATTTGGAAAACATCACAACTGTGTTCATTCCAGACGAACCTTGAGTTGTGGAGTCGGAGTACAAAGAGCACACAAATGGCGAGGCAGTCAGGCTTGATTCCAATTGGCCATGCCACCTGTGAGGTGGAAATATTTCAAGAACGGTTCCACTTATAAATTGCACTGTAAAAAAAAACTGCTCATAATAATAAGTTCATGTTGTTACATAACATTTATCCAGGTGGCCCCCTCCCCAGCTGGCTGAGCACAGCCAAGCAGCGTGGGGGCTACTGTATTTCATTTATTTGGTCTTCTACCTCAAAACAGACATTTACAACCACAGTATGCAACTTCTTACCTTAAAGAGTAGATTTGTGCTCTAAAGATAATATTTTGCCAAACATTGCTGTGTGTCGGTATTTGTCGTGCACAATGCGGTGGTTAAAAGGTTAGTGTATCAGACCGCAAACTATACATTGTGAGTTAGCGTCTTGGTGAGATGGAGTTTTTTTTTGTTTTTGGAATCTTTTTAATTATTTTTTGTAATACTATACTAGGGTTGTATGATATACCGGTATTAGTATAGTACCGCAATACTAATGAATCATATTCTGTACTATACCGCCTCTAAAAAGTACCGGTCCCCCACCGCCCCCGCGCCCCCATTGTCGTCACGTCGTGTCATTGCTGGTTTACGAGCAGAGGAGCATGTTCGGCAGCGCACAATCACAGAGTACTTACAAGCAGACACAGTGTGTAGACAGAAAAGGGAGAACGGACGCATTTCGGCTTAAAAACTAAAGATAAAGGTGAAGTTATAACACTGAAACGCCCTCAGGAAGAGGTGCTTTAAAACATGGTTAGCTAGCTAGCGGCTAAAGTCCAGCCCCAGTCTGCAGTGTTGTAGCTACTTCTAAATCACTAATCCTCGTCTCCATGGCGACAAATAAAGTATGTTTCTTACAAGTATCATCCCTGCAGGACGAGGAATAGCTAAACATGCTTCACTACACACCGCAGCTCACCGCCGTCACAATGTAAACAAACGCCATGGGTGGATCTACACCTGACATCCACTGTAATGGTACCAAGTACAGGAGCTTATCTAGTCCATACTACTATGATTACGTCAATATTTTTTGGCATCACAACATCTTCTTTCATTTTTTTCAAAATGTATATCATGTTTATAAAGTCGGGAAATATGTCCCTGGACACATGAGGACTTCGAATATGACCAATGTATGATCCTGTAACGACTTGGTATCAGATTGATACCAAAATGTGTGGTATCATCCAAAACTAATGTAAAGTATCAAACAACAGAAGAATAAGTGATTATTACATTTTAACAGAAGTGTAGATAGAACATGTTAAAAGAGAAAGTAAGCAGATATTAACAGTAAATGAACAAGTAGATTAATCATTCATTTTCTACCATGTGTCCTTTATAATGTTGACAAAATAATATAATGATAAATGACACAATATGTTACTGCATATGTCAGCAGCGACATTCGGAGCCTTTGTTTGTTTACTTACTAATAACCGGTACCGGTACCAAACTATTGGTATCGGGACAACACGATACTATATATATATACATATATAGGTATGGCTAGTTTTACAGTGCAGTAGCTATAGGGCTTCAACGAATAATCGATTAAGTCGAATAATTACATTGAAAATAGCATACCGTATTTTTCGCACTGCCGATTAGGGAGTCTATTCAGATCGTTTTTCATACAAAAGGTGCACCGGATTGTAAGGCGCATTAAAGGAGTCCTATTATTATGATTTTTTTCTAAATGTAAAACACTTCCTTGTGGTCTACATAACATGTGATGGTGGTTCTTTGGTCAAAATGTTGCATAGATTATGTTTTACAGATCATCTTCAAGTCGCTTTCTGACAGTCTCTTCAGGATGCGCCGTTTTGTGGACGGTCTTATTTACGTGGCTCACCTTCGGCAACGTCCTCTCCCCGTCATCTTTGTTGTAGCGGTGTAGCGTGCAAGGACGGGAGTGGAAGAAGTGTCAAAAGATGGAGCTAACTGTTTTAATGACATTCAGACTTTACTTAAAATCAATAACGGAGCAGCATCTCCTCATCCGTGGCTCACGAGTGCAACATCAACACCGGAAATGTGTCCCGTGAAAAAAACGTCCGACCGGAATTCTCTAATAACTAAAGTTCCTTGGTTGAATAATGTAAACTCACTACACCGATATGTTTTTAGCGCTTTCATAGTGAGTTTACTGACAGATATACGTAAGAACTTTACAGTACTATATATTAGAAATAGCATCAGCGGAAGATGAATGTCCCATAAAAAGATAGAGAAAAATAAGAAGCTTATCGACTACAAAGGCGGACGCGCTCAAATTTTCAGTACTTATGCAGATCCCAAACACAGAGCTGCAGGTACCAGAAGGTAAGAAAAGTTGGTTTTGTATAATATTGCGAAATAAAACGGCAGATAATGCCTGCTAATAAGGGCCATTTTGCGGTCCTTATACACACACCATAATAATACTCGTATGTTAAAGCACAGTACAATCCATCAAGCGGTGCGCCTTCATAGCTTACCGAAGTTGTACTAAAAACATTTTGACCGATTTTTGAGCGCCGTGTGTTATGTTATATATTCTCAGTGGAACATTTAAAGTTTTGGTGTTGTTTACTGGCGTCTTCTTGCAGCTTACACATATCTCTTATGTGTGACTGCCATCTACTGGTCACACTTATCATTACACCATGTACCAAATAAAATCGCTTCGAGGTGGATAAGCGCAACTAGAATCATGCCGTACATTAGGCGCACCGGGAATAAGTGGTAGAAAATGGATGGATGGATGGTTTATAAGGCGCGCAGTCGATTTTTGAGAAAATGAAAGGGATTTTAAAGGCCTACTGAAACCCACTACTACCGACCACGCAGCCTGATAGTTTATATATCAATGATGAAATCTTAACATTGCAACACATGCCAATACTAGCTTACTAAAGTGCAATTTTAAATTTCGCGCAAAATATCCTGCTGAAAACATCTCGGTATGATGACGCCTGCGCGTGACGTCACGGATTGTAGAGGACATTTTGGGACAGCATGGTGGCCAGCTATTAAGTCGTCTGTTTTCATCGCAAAATTCCACAGTATTCTGGACATCTGTGTTGGTGAATCTTTTGCAATTTGTTCAATGAACAATGGAGACAGCAAAGAAGAAAGCTGTAGGTGGGAAGCGGTGTATTGCGGCAGGTGTTGTGCCGGATAACGTGCCCCCGCCGTAGAATGCACCCCCTGACTGGTGTGCCGGATAACACAGCCGGTGTTTCATTGTTTACATTCCTGGAAGATGACAGTCAAGCTTTACCATTGGCCTGTGGAGAACTGGGACAACAGAGACTCTTACCAAGAGGACTTGTGAGTTGGATGCGCAGACGCGGTACCGTGAGTACGCATGCAGCTGCGGCTTCCACACATTTGATCGCTTGCCGGTACGTGCGTGCCGCTATGTGCATGTCACGTACGTAACTTTGGGGAAATATATGTGTTGTATGAACTTTGGGGAGGTGAACGGTACTTTGGGCTGTGGGATTGAGTGTGTTGTGCAGGTGTTTGAGTTGTATTGGCGGGTTATATGGACGGGAGGGGGGAGGTGTTTGTTATGCGGGATTAATTTGTGGCATATTAAATATAAGCCTGGTTGTGTTGTGGCTAATAGAGTATTGTGTTTATTTACTGTTTTAGTCATTCCCAGCTGAATATCAGGTCCCACCCGTCTCTCACAGCATCTTCCCTATCTGAATCGCTCCCACTGCCCTCTAGTCCTTCTCTCTCACTTTCCTCATCCACAAATCTTTCATCCTCGCTCAAATTAATGGGGAAATCGTCGCTTTCTCGGTTCGAATCGCTCTCGCTGCTGGTGGCCATGATTGTAAACAATGTGCAGATGTGAGGAGCTCCACAACCTGTGACGTAACGCGCATATCGTCTGCTACTTCCGGTACAGGCAAGGCTTTTTTATCAGCGACCAAAAGTTGCGAACTTTATCGTCGATCTTCTCTACTAAATCCTTTCAGCAAAAATATGGCAATATTGCTAAATGATCAAGTATGACACATAGAATGGACCTGCTATCCCCGTTTAAATAAGAAAATCGCATTTCAGTAGGCCTTTAAGTGCGCCTTATAGTCCGAAAAATACGTTTTTGTTTTTTTTAGATATACTTCAATGATTTGTTTCATATATTTAATAAAGAAAAACAACATTAAATCCAGGCTGCATGGAGTGCCTGAAACTTGAAATATGCTGACATTGTTTCCATACAACTCCATGCAGTTGATACTGTGGGTGTTGTGGCCAGTATGTGTGGCGGGGACAGCAGAGTGGCGATGCAGATCAAAAGTTTTGGCAATCATTCAAAAGTGAAAAAGACATGACACCGTCGTGAAATGTTTGCACTGTCAAACATTAGTACTGTATCGATGAAGCAGCACGTCAGCAGGAAGCGACCTGTATGCACACAGCTAACAAGAAGAAACAAGATAAAAGTATATTTTCTAGTAATTCTCTACTTGATCACACTTCAATGAGGAGACAGGATGTCGGTTGAGAAGTTATTTATACTCAGAAGGTGTCAGATTAACAAGATCTCCTAACATACAACCGATTCATGTATCATAAACAATATATTAGTGCCTTTTCTCACATTACCTCCTGCTTCCATTCCTGCAGGATCATAGGAAATAAAGATACCACCTCCACATTCAACATTCACAGTCTTATCTAGTTTAGACATATATATGTATATATATCTATATATTTTTTTAATTTATTTATTTATTTATTTATTTTTACTGTATGTTTCTTCGGATTTAGATTTCCAGTGTCCTTTTATTTTTATTTTTTTTTGCCTGTTTTCATTGTTTGTAGTCTCTTTCTTTTATAGTGTGATGTGTACGTCTTTTAATGTGTGAGCTACGAGAAATACCTGAATTTCCTCAAGGGAATTATTCAAGCACGGCGTCTAGCTATTTTTATCCGTCTATCTGACTATAAATGAGCACACAGTAACATAAATTAATATTAACAGCTCAGCATTAATCATGTAAACACACAATTGAACTGAGCTAATAAAACAAAAAATGCCATTAAAGGCTGAGGTCAGAACGTGAAAAACATAAAATATATATTTTATGCTGCAGCTGTTACATATACTGTAATATTGTACATTGTAATTGTTATATATTGTATATATTATATAATAATATAATATAATCAAATATATCAGTGTATATCATATACTGTACATCAAGTTAAAATGTGAAAATTATAATTAAATATGTGCATTGTATAATTACAACATTCATTAAAACTGAAAATATATTACTAATAATTGACTAAAATAGGATGACAAAACTATTTAAATTTAAAAAAAAAACTATTAATAATAATTAAAGTACCATTACAAAATTTAAAAAAAATAAAAATAAATTAAATAAAGAATTAAACATCAAATCGAAATAAGTGTCTGACACAAGAGCGTAAATTAGCATGGTCATCTGTGACTAAGCTGCCAAAGAAGTTATATATACTGTAATATGTAAATATTACATATATGTTATATTTTATATTGCTACTATGGTACATTTTTAGTCTACTTTATACGTGCATTATCCTTTCCATCCTTACCCTTTCCATCCTTTGTAACTGAGCTACTGTGTGGAACAATTTCCCTTGTGGATCATTAACCTTTGTCTAAGTCTAAGTCTAACATGTTAATGTTTTTGTGACTTGTCTTAAAAACAAACTTACTCACTGACTGTGTTCTAATTTTTAATCAGAGAGCCTTTTTGTTTAGTTTTGTTCTATATTTATTCCTTATTTATTAGATTTAAAAAATATATTTTATTTGATGTACTTATATATTGATGCTTACGGGCAGTGATTTCTCCAGATTCTCTGAACGTTTTAAAAGGGCAAGTACAATGTTTATGCTGTGCATTTATAAAAAATAAAAAAAAGATGAAGGTCAAATTTTAACTTATTTTCTCTAAAATACACAATGAGGCTGTATTTTGTTTCCCTCGATGACTTGATTAAATTCATCGATTACTAAAATAATTGATAGCTGCGGCCCGGGTAGTAGCTTTAGCTAATCTGAATGTTTGCAAGCATCATCTTGATACTGTACACTGACAACATTTACTCTTTGTTATTGATCATATCATGCACAAACTACTGTTAAATACAGAAAATGTAAATTCGAAATAATGGCGCCCCATTCTAGCATATAGTACACAGGTGTCAAACACAGGGCCCTCCACATCATTTTATGTGGCCCACAAAAGCCGGGAATTATTATGCGTCAATTAAGTACTTCATCTTTTCTTACTAAATGTATTCTTTTTTTACATTTTGACAGAAAAAAATACATGCACTTCATGCAGTTTATTATATTGTATTCAATATTATCTATTAATGTAACATATATTATTATACTTTAAATTTGTTTCTTAAAATAAAAAAAATGCTCAAATATCTGCTTGACTTATATATGAATCAGCAATAATTAAAGCTGCAAGCAGCGATGGACGGGACCGACTTTGACGGCACATAAAATCCAAACCCGAGCAGTAATTAAAACTCTTTCGTCATATTTTAATCAGAAGGGTTCAATCTCTCTCCTGTGCTAGTTTGAAGCCGACACGACAAACGCGCTCAGAGGAGATAATTTTTTGAAAAAAGATGACCGTTTTTTACAAAACTTTTGTTTTAAAGGGGGAATTGCAAACTTCCTGTTGATTTTAGCTGGGGATTGTCACTACATGAAATGTAGGTCTAAGTGAGACCTACATAGAGGGTTTTTTTTCATGTCTCTACGACATTCCTACTGGAAGTTACAGGCAGTTTTGTCTGAATGTTCTTCCTAGGAGCAGTTGTGTCTGTGTTTTCTTCCTATGGGGCGCGAGAGCGCAATTTTGAGTTTTGGGGTTGGGTTTTTTTATTAGATCGCAATTTTTTCCAGTCCTGATGTGTGTGTCCAGTTTGGTGAGTTTTGAAGCATGTTATGGGAGTAAATTACAGCTCAAAGAGGCAAAAGTGACTGTTTTTACTAAACTGTTGTTTAGAAGGGGGAATTGCAAACTTCCTGTTTTTGCTGAAGGATGTCAGTGTATGAAATCTAGGTCTAAGTCAGACCTACATAGAGATTTTTGGTTCATGTCTCCACGACATTCCTACCGGAAGTTACAAGCAGTTTTGTCTGTTTTTTCCTAGGGGGCGCTAGAGCGCAATTTTGAGTTTTAGCGTTTGGTTTTTTGATTAGATCGCTATTTTCGCCAGTCCTGATGTGTGTGTCAAATATGGTGAGTTTTGAAGCATGTTAAGGGGGTCAAATTACAAAGACGCGGCGGTATAATAAGAAAGAAAGAATAAAACGCACGAAAGGGACATTGCGGTCCCTAATAATGTTGTTCATGTAAATACTATAATGTTGGTTACATTATTATGAATTTAGGTTGCAATGGAGTTATTATGTGTGATAATAATTTACTATTAGTTTTGTCTTTCCTAATAATGTAATAATTATTATGCATTAAATACTTTTTTGTTAAAATCAAAATAAATACCTGATTAACTTATGACGGTGTTTCTGTGTGTTGTTGATAAATGGCTTTCGCTTTGCATAGTAGAGTTTTAACTTGCACTTACAGATGCAGCGACGAACTGTAGTTATTGACAGTGGTTTTCTGAAGTGTTCCTGAGCCCATGTGGTGATATCCTTTACACACTGTTGTCGGTTTTTGATGCAGTACCGCCTGATGGATCGAAGGTCACGGGCATTCAATGTTGGTTTTCAGCCTTGCTGCTTACAGGCAGTGATTTCTCCAGATTCTCTGAACGTTTTGATGATATTACGGACCGTAGATGGTGAAATCCCTAAATTCCTTGCAACAGCTCGTTGAGAAATGTTGTTCTTAAACAATTTGCACACGCTTTTTGTTCACAATGTGGTGACCCTCGCCCCGTCCTTGTTTGTGAATGACTGAGCATTTCATGGAAGCTGCTTTTATACCCAATCATGGCACCCACCTGTTCCCAATTAGCCTGTTCACCTGTGGGATGTTCCAAATAAGTGTTTGATGAGCATTCCTCAACTTTCTCAGTCTTTTTTGCCACTTGTGCCCTCTTTTTTTGAAACATGTTGCAGGCATCAAATTCCAAATGAGCTAATATTTGCAAAAAATAACAAGGTTTTCCGGTTTGAACGTTAAGTATCTTGTTTTTGCAGTCTTTTCAATTGAATATAGGTTAAAAATGATTTTCAAATCATTGTATTCGGTTTTTATTTATGATTTACACAACGTGCCAACTTCACTGGTTTTGTGTTTGTAATATATTTAAAAATAATCCTAATTTCACACAAAGCATGGCTAATTGATTTTTAACAAATTAAACATATTTATCTGTTTTTGTAAGCAAGGTGTAGTTCTCAGCCAGGGTGTCAAACTAGTTTTCACTGAGCGCCACATCCCAGTTCTTGTAACAATGAGTAATAAATGAATATAAATGGATAAGGATTCCCCGCATTATATTATTACATAATTGCCGATGCATTTGATCATTATATAGTTTGCATCGTTAAAAAAAAAAATCTGTAGACTGGCAGCTCAGTGGCCGGAATTTTATTGTAGAATTGACAATGTTTTTTTTTATAGCATATAAATGTAAATGGAAAACAGTACCACTGTTTTTTTTACTGTAAAAGTCTGGCAGCTGAGCAACAAGTTTATTATTGTTTGTTGGGTTTTTTTCACCGTAAAACCTATTGTTTTTTTTAACAATGTAATGGATAACTTGCTTTGAAATCATAAGTCAATCAGATGTTTATTTTTATTTTAACAAAATAAGGTTGTAATTAGAGATGTCCGATAATATCGGACTGCCGATATTATCGGCCGATAAATGCGTTAAAATGTAATATCGGAAATTATCGTCATCGTTTTTTTTATTATCGGTATCGTTCTTTTTTGTTGTTGTTGTTGTTTTTTTTTTAATAAATCAACATAAAAAACACAAGATACACTTACAATTAGTGCACCAACCCAAAAAACCTCCCTCCCCCATTCACACTCATTCACACAAAAGGGTTGTTTCTTTCTGTTATTAATATTTGGTTCCTACATTATATATCAATATATATCAATACAGTCTGCAAGGGATACAGTCCGTAAGCACACATGATTGTGCGTGCTGCTGGTCCACTAATAGTACTAACCTTTAACAGTTAATTTTACTCATTTTCATTCATTACTAGTTTCAATGTAACTGTTTTTATATTGTTTTACTTTCTTTTTTATTCAAGAAAATGTTTTTAATTTATTTATCTTATTTTATTTTATACATTTTTTTTAAAAGTACCTTATCTTCACTATACCTGGTTGTCCAAATTAGGCATAATAATGTGTTTATTCCACGACTGTATATATCGGTTGATATCGGTATCGGTAATTAAAGAGTTGGACAATATCGGAATATCGGCAAAAAGCCATTATCGGACATCCCTAGTTGTAATGTTTAAAAACATATTTTTACATTATTAGACAACACAAAACTAATACTTTGTTATTATTACAGATTATAACTACTTTCCAGCCTAAATTCATAGTAATGTATCCGACATTATACAGAAAATGAAAACATTATTATTACAGATTCATACATACGTCAAGCAGATATTTGAGCATTTATTTTTATTTTAAGAAAAAAATGTAAAGTATAATATGACAATATGATATTTGTTACATTATTAGGATTCTTAATAGGACTAGTTGTTAAAGATCCCTAAATAATCAGCACAACAATTAAATGGTGTTGGAGATGTCCTCTTGGGTGGGGTGGAGTTTGGCAATAATCATGTGGTGCCACCAGTACAACGCATCTTCAGTTGTGTTCCCCGACGTCATTGGGCGTTTCGGCCATTTATCACAAGACATCCTCTGCCGAGGTTGGTCCACCACAGGCTGATCAGACCTGGGTGTGTGTCGCATGGTGGCACCACGTGGTTATTTGGCAGCCCATGCTGCATCCCTGCGCTTCAGCCACAGCCAGTGACTGCTCCGTTCTGCTGCGGTGGCAAGTTCTTTAATAGCCTTGCGTTGGGCCTGTCCTCTGATTCCTACTTCTTTCAGGGAGCCTTGTGGTGGAACTGGCTACAAAGCCTCTACAGCCCACCTCCACTGGCCACACCTTCACGTCCCAGCCCCATGCCTCTGCTTCAGCTGCCAAGTTGGCATATCGCAGCCTCTTCCGTTCGAATGCTTCATCGATGGCGTCCTCCCATGGGACCGTTAGCTCAACGATGAAGACAGCGCGGCAGGACATGGACCAGAGGACCAGGTCTGGGCGCAGGCTGGTTGCTGCAATTTTGGGTGGGAAGATAAGCCTCTGGCTGAGGTCTACCCGCATTTCCCAATCTCGGGCTGCGTTCAGTGGGCCTAAGTCTGGAGGTGATGGCTTGGTCCGCCGTTTCTCTCCTTCCCGGATGAAAGTTGTTTTGTGTGGGAAGGTAGCCTGAGCATTTAGAGGCATGGCATTGGTGACTACTCTCTTATTCTCAAGTTCGGCAGCTAAGCACTTCAGTACCTGGTTGTGGTGCCAGGTGTATCTCCCTTGAGTCAGACTGATCTTGCAACCTACCAAGATGTGTTTGAGGGTTGCTGGGGCTGTACACTGGAGACAGGCTGGGTCCTCTCCATACCAGAGATGTAGGTTGGTTGGAGAGGGCAGTACATCATATGTGGCTCTAGTGATGAAACTTAGTCTTTTAGACTCCACGCTCCATATTTCGTTCCACGTGATTGTTCTCACCTTATCCAGCGGCCCTGCTGGGCTTGGGAGACTGCCTTGGCACACCTGGCTGCTTCCTCCTGGTGGCGCACTTCCTCCACCACCATGTGCCGCCGTTCGGTTGCAGTTGCCTTTTGCCACGTGGGTGTTGTTGCTTCCAAACCAAGGCCCCCTCTGCCATATTGGACATGCCCCACTATATCCCGGTGTCTGAGGGCAGTCTTTGCCACTGGGACTGCTGCAGATGGATTCCATTTCCTCCCTGCCGCTAGGGTTGGAGCAGCACCTCTGACGAATGGGTCCCGGGATTCTGTGAGAGTCATTTCCAGCCTTGATTTGGCACATTTGTACTCCTCCACCGCGCTTGAGATCGGTAGGGAGAGGGCTCCGTTGCCATACAGGCCTACGCTGCTAAGACATCTCGGCAGTCCAAGCCATTTCCTCACTTGTGCATTCACCAGCCTCTCCAGCCGATTGGCGTGGGATAGAGCGACCTCATAGATAGAAATTGGCCACATGAGACGGGGCAGCAGCCCAAACTGAAAGCACCACAGCTTCAGTTTCCCAGGAAGAGCACTGTTATTGATCTGATTGAGTCCACCGATTGTATCCTGCCTGAGTTGGTTCATCTGCTTCGAGTCTTTGAGTTCTGCGCTATACCAGCGGCCAAGGCTTTTGATAGGCTTTTCTAGAACTGTTGGTTTTGGCTCGTTGTTGATGTATTGATAAAATATATGCAAAACGGAAAGAAAAAATACATTTATTAAGAAAAGATAAATAACTTTATTGACTCCTTTTATTTCCAGGCTTTTGTGGGCCACATAAAATGACGTGGCAGGCCAGATCTGGCCCCCGGGTCTTGAGTTTGACACCCGTGTTCTAAGCAAACAAAAATAGTATTTCAAAAAGTATTTAATGTTTAATAATATAATGATTATTACATTATTGGGAAACACAAAACTAATAGTAAATTATTACTACAGATAATAACTACATTCCAACCTAAATGTATAACAATGTAACCAACATTATATTATTCACATGAACAACATTATTATTACCGATTCATATATAAGTCTAGCAGATATTTGAGCATTTTTATTTTTATTTTAAGAAAAAAAATGTAAAGTATAATAATATATTTGTTACATTAATAGATAATATTGAATAAAATATAATAAATTGCATGCAGTACATGCATTTTTTTCTGTCAAAATGTAAAAAGCGAATACATTTAGTAAGAAAAGATTAAGTACTTTATTGATGACTTTAGGGCTGCAACTAACGATTAATTTGATAATCGATTAATCTGTCGATTATTACTTCGATTAATAATCGCATAAAAAAGACAAACTACATTTCTATCCTTTCCAGTATTTTATTGGAAATAAACAGCATACTGGCTCCATGTTATGGACATTGGGGATGCAGCATACACCAATAATAACACAGAAATGTAACTCTTCAGATCAGAACTGATCAGATATTGTACATGTTTCTGTTGTGAATAATAAAGGATTCATTTTAGGCTGCCTCTGAATAATAGCATGAAATATTCCAGCAGCTTGATAACGTTTAGTTATACTAAAGGGTCACGCAAATCTAAATATATTTAGATAGCTTTATCAGGCTTGGCTACATTGATCCATTATGAAACCAACCTGAGATATTTCTGTCCGTTACGTTTATTTCGAAATTGGTAACCGTGCGTTTTCTCTTTCAAAACGGAGTCAAATGTGCCGGAGACACATTATCAGCCCCGCGTTGCAACAAAGGCATAACGTTAACGTTAATCACAAAAAAACTAAACTCATGAATGCCTGTTGCCACTATGGACTTAAAAAGTTACGTACCGTGAGTTCTTCCCTTCATCCATGGCTCCAACATGTTTCCTTTTCAGGTGCTCCTTAAGCAATGTTGTACTTCCGTGCCATTTTGCAGGAAACGCTCTTCTTTGAAGTCTTTAAAGTAAAGTGTTCCCACACTTTTGACGACTTATGTCGTACACTTTTCTCCATTGAAGCAATAACCTCAAGATGTTTTTCGCTAAAATATCCGTACTGTTTTCCTGCGCCATTTTTCGAATGTTTCCAGCAAAGGAGACGGCGTCGTCACGTGAGCTGCACATGACACATCATTGGCTATCTTACGCCACCTCATGAGACGTAGCCTCAGCCCCGCCCTGGCGCTGTTTTGTACTGTTTTTGTACTTATTTTGATTATTGTTTCTCAGCTGTTTGTAAATGTTGCAGTTTAAAAATAAAGGTTTATTAAAAAAAATTAATAAAAAAAGCTTCCGCGCATGCGCATAGCATACTTCCAACGAATCAATGACTACATTAATCGCCAACTATTTTTATAATCGATTTTAATCGATTTAATCGATTAGATGTTGCAGCCCTAGATGACTTATTTATTGATTACCAGGCGTTCGTGGGCCACTTAAAATAATGTGGCAGGCCAGATCTGACCCCTGGGCCTTGAGTTTGACACCTGTGTTCTAAGCAAACAAAAATAAAAGTATCATCTGGATCTTAGATCCAATTTCTCAATTTGTGTTTTTAAAAGATACGTTTAGTTTTTATAATCCTAAATCAATTATTTGTTTATTTACTATCCACCTTCTGAGCAATCGCTACAGTACTTTGTGCAGCCACCTGGATTTTGTTCATAATATTCTATACTCACATTTTTTTTTTAAATCCAAGCTTGATAACTCCAACGTTCTTGCTTTGCTCTGATTGATAAAGACATAAATCCACTGTGAATAATCACTTATTGAATAGAGATTAGGAAGGACCAAGGGACTAGCATATTAGTTATGGTTGCCACCCACTGTGGTCACTGTCACTTCACAGTTTTATTGTCCCTGCACGCTCTGCTTGTCTGCTGTCATTAGTTTGCACTAACACCTTCAATGGCTGCTCTGCTGCATCAAGCCTTCGCAGCATATTGTTGGACATTTGTCCATTTGAAGCCCCTTTATGTGTCCCATTGCTGCGTTGAAAAGAAGCACATGACTCAAAGGAGATCGCACATTCAAGTGCCAAACATACAGTAGCCATCAAAAGTTTACATACACTTGTAAAGAACATAATGTCATGGCTGTCTTGAGTTTCCAATACTTTCTACAACACTGATTTTTTTTTGTGATAGAGTGATTGGAGCACATACTTGTTGGTCACAAAAAACATTCATGAAGTTTGAAGCTCAATTTTGGTTTCATCTGACCACAGAACTTATCTTTGTCCATATGATGTCAGATGAAACATAAATGGAGCTGTTTGGCCACAATACCCAGCAATATGTTTGGAGGAGAAAATGTGAGGCCTTTAATCCCAGGAACACCACCTACCGTCAAGCATGGTGGTGGTAGTATTATGCTCTGGGCCTGTTTTGCTGCCAATGGAACTGGTGCTTTACAGAGAGTAAATGGGACAATGAAAAAGGAGGATTACCTCCAAATTCTTCAGGACAACCTAAAATCATCAGCCCGGAGGTTGGGTCTTGGGCGCAGTTGGGTGTTCCAACAGGACAATGACCCCAAACACACGTCAAAAGTGGTAAAGGAATGGCTAAATCAGGCTAGAATTAAGGTTTTAGAATGGCCTTCCCAAAGTTCTGACTTAAACATGTGGACAATGCTGAAGAAACAAGTCCATGTCAGAAAACCAACACATTTAGCTGAACTGCACCAATTTTGTCAAGAGGAGTGGTCTAAAAATCAAGCAGAAGCTTGTGGATGGCTACCAAAAGCGCCTTATTGCAGTGAAACTTGCCAAGGGACATGTAAGCAAATATTAACATTGCTGTATGTATACTTTTGACCCAGCAGATTTGCTCACATTTTCAGTAGACCCATAATAAATTCATAAAAGAACCAAACTTCATGGATGTTTTTTGTGACCAACAAGTCTGTGCTCCAATCACTCTATCACAAAAAAATAAGAGTTATAGAAAGTATTGGAAACTCAAGACAGCCATGACATTATGTTCTTTACAAGTGTATGTAAACTTTTGACCACGACTGTAGATGGATTAATTTTACTGAAGCTTGCATAGAACTCTCAATTAGAGACTCTTGGGTATAGGAGAGGTTTTTCCAATGTTGCTTATTTTTGGTGTTTTCACCTTGAACCTTTTTGCTTTGGTCTGTTTTAATTTTCTTTTAGTATAATCTCACTGTATAGTTTTTTTTTTATAACATTGTATTTTGACTAAGTGTATTAAAACATTGGACCTAAATTCATGCATAAAATTTAAAAATAGTGATTTTAAATTTAGTTTACTGTGAAAATCTGTAATGTGTTTATCATTAACCAGGAAATAGGCGCACAAAGAATCCAATAGTGGTACACTCAGTTTCGAAGTAAAAGAAGAATGATTCTCTGGTTTCCTGTTACACAATTTTATTTCTCGTTACGGGTAATCTAAAAAGATACCGTGTTATCCGGACTATAAGACGCACTTAATATCATTTTTTCCCTCAAAACTCGACAGTGCGCCACCTAACCTGGTGCGCCTAATGTAAGGAATAAGTTTGGTTGAGCTTACCCACCTCAAAGCTATTTCATTCGCTACATGGTGTAATAATAAGTGTGACCAGTCGATGGCAGTCAAACATAAGAGATAAGTGTAGCCTGCACTATGATGGGTCTCAAGTACACCAACATTTTATATGTTCCATTGAAAATATAAAACATTACACACAGCTCTTAAAAATCTATCAAAATGTTTTAGTACGACTTTGGTAAGCTATGAAGCTGCACCGCTTGATGGATTGTACTGTGCTTCAACATAGGAGTATTATTATGCTGTGTGTATAAGGTAAGACATATTATCTGGCGTTTTGTTTTGCAATATTATGCAAAAGCAACTTTTCTTACCCTCTGGTACCTGCTGATGTGTTTGTATTTTGGATTTGGGTACATTATAAGGCGCACTGTCGATTTTTGAGAAAATTAAAGGATTTTAAGTGCGCCTTATAGTCAGAAAAATACGGTTCTTTATCTGAGGAGGGAGGACTATTCAGAATGGAGGAGTTAAAGGAAAGCACAAGTGCTGATAGAACATCACATCATTTGGCATGTTATATGTTGGCCCTAGTGTGTGAATGTGAGTGTGAATGTTGTCTGTCTATCTGTGTTGGCCCTGTGATGAGGTGGCGACTTGTCCAGGGTGTACCCCGCCTTCCGCCCGATTGTAGCTGAGATAGGCTCCAGCGCCCCCCGCGACCCCGAAAGGAATAAGCAGTAGCAAATGGATGAATGGATGGATGTTACCATTTGAAAGGTTAAGCAATAGTGCTACAGGCTCCAGGGATGGCGCTACACCAGGGCTCAGGGGTGCTGAAGCCCCGTCGGAAATCTGTTTAGCTCCAGTTGAGCTAAACAGGAATGGGATTGTGCTGGAAAATCTTAATTTCTCCTCGGGGATTAATAAAGTATTTCTGATTCTGATTCTGATTTCCTTAACCTATCACTGGGCAAAGTCAATCGTTCTGTGACCAAATATGCAACCGGTCCATCTTTCCAAGCGTCTCTGTGGCCTAAAGGCCTAATATTAATTTTACTATCATTACTTTCTTAAGTTATTATCTTGTGATCTGAAATAATATTGCCAATGCTTACCGTATTTTTCGTAGTATAAGTCGCACCAGAGTATAAGTCGCACCTGCCGAAAATGCATAATAAAGAAGGAAAAAAACATATATAAGTTGCACTGGAGCCCGGCCAAACTATGAAAAAAACTGCGACTTATAGTACGAAAAATACGGTAGTTGTCCGTTTTCATTAATTAAGCATATGGATTAAGCGTATTTTGGATGTATTGTCTGGTTATTTGTAGGCACCTTTGCATGTAAAACATTATTCCCATTGTTTCTTGTGCTAGGCTTAGCTATTTTCTTGAATATTCTTTGGTCAAATTTAGTTAAAACTACTTTCATATTGAACGTGCTTGTGCCGTGTATCATCACTGATTGTATTGAAAAAATGAGAACTGAAGTAATGAAAATCAATTATTTTCTTAGCCCCTTCCGAGCACAAATCGGTCAAGCCCCCCAGAGATAAAATCCTGGAAGGCTCTCACAAAGCCTGCCATGATTATTGGTAGCAAACACAGAAAGTGCTTTGGTCGCTGCTGTTGACAGAAGTACTGTAGTGTTGGTTGCTATGCGCTCTGTGGAATCAATGCATCGAGGGAAGACGTCACTGCTTAAAATGATCAAAAATAATAAATATCAAATGTTATCTTGAATGTGCCTGTTACTACATTACGTATTTACTTACAGCACGTATATAAAATGGTGTTGGATATAGAGTTTTATAGGCGGAATAGATCCTATTACCTGCATCCTATTACCTGCATTCTTTAAGACACGCCACTGTAACACCGCATTCACCGCTAATACTCATACTTGCCAACCCTCCCGATTTTCCCGGGAGACTCCCGAATTTCAGTGCCCCTCCCGAAAATCTCCCGGGGCAACCATTCTCACGAATTTCTCCCGATTACCACCCAGACAACAATATTGGGGGCTTGCCTTAAAGGCACTGCTTTAGCGTCCTCTACAACAGTGGTCCCCAACCTCCGGGCCGTGGCCCGGTACTGGTCCGTGAATAGATTGGTACCGGGCCGCTCAAGAAATTTAAAAAAATAAAATAAAATAAAAATATTTTTAATTTTTTATTAAATCAACATAAAAACACAAGATACACTTACAATTAGTGCACCAACCCAAAAAACTTCCTTCCCCCATTTACACTCATTCACACTCATTCACACAAAAGGGTTGTTTCTTTCTGTTATTAATATTTTTGGTTCCTACATTATATATCAATATATATCAATGCAGTCTGCAGGGATGCAGTCCGTAAGCACGCATGGTTGTATTTCTTAATGACTAAAAAAAAAAAAAAATAACCCCCCCCCCCGGTCCGTGGGACACATTTTCAAGCGTTGACCGGTCCGCAGTTACAAAAAGGTTGGGGACCACTGCTCTACAACATGTCGTCACGTCTGCTTTTCCTCCATACAAACAGCGTGCCGGCCCAGTCACATAATATATGCGGCTTCTACATATACATGAGTGAATGCAAGCATACTTGATCAACAGCCATACAGGTCACACTGAGGGAGACCGTATAAACAACTTTAACACTGTTACAAATATGCGCCACACTGTGAAACCACACCAAACAAGAATGACAAACACATTTCGGGAGAACATCCGTACCGTAACACAACGTAAACACAACAGAACAATGTTCAATATTCAATGCAAAACTTGTTTGGGTCCCTATTAAAAGGTTAATTTGTTCAACCTTGGCCCGCAGCTTTGTTCAGTTTTAAATTTTGGCCCACTCTGTATTTGAGTTTGACACCCCTGCTTTAAGATGTCAATAAACTTCTCAATCAATCAATCAATCAATTGTTAGAACGTACAGAAAAGGGGAAGACGTGTTTTCTTATGATGGACAACCTTTTAAAAAAAGTGCAGTTTTCCTTTACTCAACACATGTTCAACAGGAGCTTCTGTCAGCCACAAGACATGCCTGCCATTCCACTACTTATGTTTTATTGTGCACTCCATGGGCGAACTCAGGGTATCCGCGGGGTCTTAAAAAGTCTAAAAAAAAGTCTTAAATGCAATGATTTGAATTTAAGGCCTTAAAATGTCTAAAATTCTCCTAAAATCTCAAAAAAGGTCTTAAATAGAATTTTGAAGTCTTAAAAATCTATTGACGTTACTTTTATTTAAAACATGCATAATCTTCAGTCTCGCTTTGAAATGTTTTTTTCTTGAAGTCTTTTGTGTCATAATCCGTTACCCGGATCATGGCATGATTTATGTGGGTTATGTTTCTGCTTTAGTCTGTTTCCTGGGTGCACACTCTTTCCCTGTTTATTCTTGGTTTCCATGGGCACTGATTCTCCTCACCTGTCTTAGTTTTGGCAATTAGTGTTTCCACCAGGTGTTTTGGCTAATCACTCCCCTTTATAGTTTCCTGTCACCCAGCAGTAAGTGCTGGGTCAATGTTTGCTCTATGCAACATTTACGTTTCCCCTGGTTCTCTCCTCATAGTAAGTTTGTGCACGCTAGCATTCCTTGTTTATCACCCTTGGTGACATTTTGGTTTTTTTTGTTTAGCTCTACGCTTGCTAGCGTCGTCTGTTTTGTATTTTTGTCCTGCCTTTTATTTATTAAATATACTTAAAATCTTACCTGCACTCCACTCCTGCTTGTCTCCTGCCTTGGAAGGAACACGACAACCACAACCATGCCCCGAAGACGTAACAGATTGACCCAGCCAGACGAAGTGTTCCTGTCCAACAAAGACAAGCAAAACATCCTCCTGGAGCTCAGAGCGGACACACAGCCATGGGAAGACGAGGACGAAGCCGAGCTGTCCGAGGAAGACCTTGCGGCCGACGCCATGGTAGCATGGGGGCAGCTTATGGCGAAGTTGTCGGAAGCAGAGACCCGCTTCCTCCCCCACTCTCAAGCCACCCGGACGTCGTCCACCCCACCTGGTACGCGAAAGCTCCGGCAACAGGCCAGCTCAGCGCAGGCGCAGAAGGGGTATAACACGGACACTTTGCCCTCAACATTGTCTGCCAGGCTCTTCCCGTGCGGCTTCTCCTCCCCTCAGACACCACCTGCTGGCAACTGTCCGGAAAGGCGCCAGCGGCGCACACGCACAAAGCCAGCTTCCAGGCTTCCTAGAGCCCACCCACCCGTGCCCTCTGCTCCCGCCGAACTCTCACAAGCGCTTCCCCCACCAGCTCCATCGAGCATCTGGAATCTGCTTCCTGAGGGGGGGGGCAGTGCTGGTAGCGTGTCAGCGGGACAAGCAGACCTCATTCCACTGAGGATGCTGCCTGCCTCTCCTCCAGCGGGGGCGCTGTCTGCTTCGGCCCTACCTCCTGCTCCAGCACTGCAAAGCACACAAGACCCCGCAGAGACCAACCAAGTAAAATGGGCATTGCACCAACAGGACAAACAACTTGGACAACAAGAGGAACAGTTTGGCATTCTTGGGGCTTGCGTCAACGCCATAGCGGAACGCCAAGACGCCCGCCTTGGTGCTTTGGAGAGACAGATGGGAAGTATACTCTCCGCACTGCAGGTGATGATTCCCCCTACGGCCAACACAGCAGTCCAGCTCAGACATCCACCACCCGCAGATACTCCGTTGCCTGATCCGCCTCTGGCTCCGCCCACGCCGACAGACGACCCGCCTGCTCCGCCTCTGGCTCCGCCCACTCCGACAGACGACCCGCCTGCTCCGCCTCTGGCTCCGCCCACGCCGACAGACGAGCCGCCTGCTCCGCCTCTGGCTCCGCCCACGCCGACAGACGAGCCGCCTGCTCCGCCTCTGGCTCCGCCCACGCCGACAGACAAGCCGCCTGCTCCGCCCACGCCGACAGACGAGCCGCCTGCTCCGCCTCTGGCTCCGCCCACGCCGACAGACGAGCCGCCTGCTCCGCCCACGCCGACAGACGAGCCGCCTACTCCGCCTCTGGCTCCGCCCACGCCGACAGACGAGCCGCCTGCTCCGCCTCTGGCTCCGCCCACGCCGACGGCGCCTCCTGCTTCCATGGCGACGGCGCCTCCTGCTTCCATGGCGACGGCGCCTCCTGCTTCCACGGCGACGGCGCCTCCTGCTTCCACGGCGACGGCGCCTCCTGCTTCCACGGCGACGGCGCCTCCTGCTTCCACGGCGACGGCGCCTCCTGCTTCCACGGCGACGGCGCCTCCTGTTTCCACGGCGACGACGCTTCCTGTTTCCACGGCGACGACGCTTCCTGTTACCACGGCGACGACGCCTCCCGCGCCTGCCTCGCCTACGACGTACCCACCTCGTGTCCGGCGGGCCGCAGCACGGCGCCGCCCACCTCCTCTTGTCCGGCGGGCCGCACCACGGCGCCGCCCACCTCCTCGTGTCCGGCGGGCCGCACCTCGGCGCCGCCCACCTCCTCTTGTCCGGCGGGCCGCACCACGGCGCCGCCCACCTTGTCGTTTCTGGACTTTTCATGGACGCTTTTGGCGCCAACAGCAGCGACGCCCCAGACTTTGGTACAGGACTCAAAGACTGCTGAGGTTCTGGCGCCAGTCTCGTCCGCCTCCTCAACGGCCACAGACATGGCCGTTCCGAGGTCGCCCGCCTCGACGATTGCGGCGACAATCTACCCGCCGCCGCCACCTGACTTGTCCCCGGTGGCTTCGGGGACACATGGCCTGGCGGCCCACCACCAAGTCCTCCCTCCACCCTCCCGTGACTTTTGACTTTCTGGGGTTTTTTTTGTAGGGGAGGGGATTCTTGTTTGGGACGTCTGGGATCCGTCCCTTAAGGGGGGGGTTATGTCATAATCCGTTACCCGGATCATGGCATGATTTATGTGGGTTATGTTTCTGCTTTAGTCTGTTTCCTGGGTGCACACTCTTTCCCTGTTTATTCTTGGTTTCCATGGGCACTGATTCTCCTCACCTGTCTTAGTTTTGGCAATTAGTGTTTCCACCAGGTGTTTTGGCTAATCACTCCCCTTTATAGTTTCCTGTCACCCAGCAGTAAGTGCTGGGTCAATGTTTGCTCTATGCAACATTTACGTTTCCCCTGGTTCTCTCCTCATAGTAAGTTTGTGCACGCTAGCATTCCTTGTTTATCACCCTTGGTGACATTTTGGTTTTTTTGTTTAGCTCCACGCTTGCTAGCGTCCTCTGTTTTGTATTTTTGTCCTGCCTTTTATTTATTAAATATACTTAAAATCTTACCTGCACTCCACTCCTGCTTGTCTCCTGCCTTGGAAGGAACACGACAACCACAACCATGCCCCGAAGACGTAACATTTTGTACTTTTTTGCCTGTATCGGTGTGAAATGGGTCTCAAAATGTATTCATTATGGTCTTAAAAAAGTCTTAAAAAGTCTTAAATTTGGCTTGTTGAAACTTGCAGAGACCCTGGAACTGGTCATCAGGAGTATTGGGAGTTTTCCCAGTGGGCCGATCAATAATGAGCCAACGGCTGTTTATCTATTTTTTATTTTTATATTTTGGTGCGCCTTGGCTTGGTAACTACGATAACTCTCCCGGTACGGCCCGGGAACATGACTCTGCAGATACGTGAGACATGCTTGAGACCAAAGATAGCTTTTAAAATGTCAAATTATAACAAACTTATTCCCAACCTTCACATGCTTTGTCATCATTATGGGGTATCAGGCCTGTTTGCAGGCATCGATGATCAGGGCTCTCCTGTCTTCTCTGTCGTCCGCTCTATGTATGAGTGCTATATTGTTGATATTTCCGATAAAATGTCTTAGGCTGTTGATATATGTTGCTCGTTGTCGACCTGGAGCTTTCTTTCCTACTAGTTTTCCTGTTAACATCAGTTTTTCTTAGCTGTCTTTTCTAACGATATGTCCGAGGAATTTCAGTTTAGTCCCCCGTCGGAGAGAGTTTCAATTCCCACCTCAGGGAGAACTTTGCACATGTCACGAGGGAGGCACTGGACATTGAGTTCGAGTGGACCATGTTCCGTACCTTTATTGTCGAGGTGGCTGATTTGATGCCTGCCATGGCGGTAATTCCAGAATGCCGTCAAGCTGAAGAAAGAGTCCTATTAGGTCCTTTTGGCTCATGGGACTCCACAGGCAGCGGACAGGTACCGACGGGCCAAGCGGCGTGTGACTTCGGCCGTCGCGAAGGCAAAAATTCGGACATGGGAGGAGTTCGAGAAGCCATGGAAAATGACTTCAGGAAGGCTTTGAAGTGATTCTGGACCACCCTCCTCCGCCTCAGGAGGTGGAAGCAGTGCACTGTCAACACCGTGTATGGTGGGGATGGTGTGCTGCTGACCTTGACTCAGGATGTTGTAGCTCGGTGGAGGGAATACTTCGAAGGCCTCCACAATCCCACCTACCTGTCTTCCTATGAGGAAGCAGTGCCTGGGGAATCTGTGGTGGGCTTTCCTATTTCTGGGGCTGAGGTTGCCCATGTAGTTAAAAAGCTCCTCGGTGGCAAGGCCCCAGGCCCGGAGTTCGTTAAAGCTCTGGATGCTGTGGGGCTGTTTTGGTTAACAAGACTCTGCAACATTGCGTGGACATCGGGGTAGTATCTCTGGATTTGCAGACCGTTGTGGTAGTTCCTCTCTTTAAGAAGGGATGTGTTCTGACTATCGTGGGATCACACTCCTCAGCCATCCCGGTAAGGTCTATTCAGGTGTACTCGAGAGGAGGCTACACCAGATAGTCAAACCTTGGATTCAGGAGGAGCTGTGTAGTTTTCATACTGGTCGTGGAACTGTTGACCAGCTCTAGACTCTTGGCAGGCTCCTTGAGGGTGCATGGGAATTTGCCCAGCCAGTCTACTTGTGCTTTGTGGACTTGGAGAAGGCATTCGACCGTGTCTCTCCTGTGGGAAGTGCTCAGAGAGTATGGGGTATCAGACTGTCTGACTGTAGCGGTCCGCTCCTTATATAATCGGTGTCAGAGCTTAGTCCGCATTGCCGGCAGTAAGTGGGACCCGTTTTCAGTGAGGGTTGGGCTGCCCTTTGTCACAAATTCTGTTCATAACTTTTATGGACAGAATTTCTAGGCGTCGTCAGGGTGTTGAGGGGTCCCAATTTGTTGGCTGCGTCTCTGCTTTTTGCAGATGATGTGGTCCTGGTTCATCTGGCCAGGATCTTCAGCCTTCAGTGGATCGGTTTGCAGCCGAGTGTGAAGCAACTGGGATGAGAATCAGCACCTCCAAGTCCGAGTCCATGGTTCTTGCCTGGAAAAGGGTGGAGTACTATCTCCGGGTTGGGCAGGAGATCTTGCGCCAGGTGGAGGAGTTCAAGTACCTCTGAGTCTTGTTCATGAGTGAGGGAAGAGTGGATCGTTGGAGTGTCTTCATTAATGTAGAAGGAAGGAGAAAGAAGGAGCTGAGCCGGAAGACAAAGCTCTTAATTTACTGGTCGATCTACGTTATCATCCTCACCTATGGTCATGAACTTTGGGTTATGACCGAAAGGACAAAATCACCGGTACAAGCGACTGAAATTAGTTTCCTTTCTCGGGTGGCTCTCCCTCAGAGATAGGGTGAGAAGCTCTGTCATTCGGGAAGAGCTCAAAGTAAAGCTGCTGCTCCTCCACATCGAGAGGAGCCAGATTAGGTGCTTCGGGCATTTGGTCAGGATGTCCCCTGGACGCCTCCCTAGGGAGGTATTTAGGGCACGTCCGACTGGCAGGAGGCCACGGGGAAGACCCAGGACACGTTGGAGAGACTATGTCTCCCGGCTGCCCTGGAAACGCCTCGGAATCCCCTGGGAGGATCTGTACGAGGTGGCTGGGGAGAGGCAAGTCTGGGCTTCTCTACTTCGGCTGCTGCCCCCACGACCCGACCTGGATGGATGGAATGTGGATACTAATCAAATTACTTTTTTGGGAAAAGAGACTTTAAGTAATTACTTTGTGTGTGCTGTTTTGTCCCAAACTCTAGTTAATGTGATCTCGGGAGGAAAAAAAACAGCAAGTGGTGGAACCTTATACAGAAGACTAGAAGGCTATTTATCATCCTACTGCCATCTGACGTTCCATCAAGTGGAAAAATGCCATTCTATTATACCCTGATGATTTTGGTCGCCCTGACCCATCACATTCCACTGACTACTTTCATTATTTTGTATACAGACAGTCAGCAGGGTGGAAAAATGGTCTGAACTGTGTGTAATGTTTCGGTTCTAGGTTAGATTCCATGAAGAGACGTAAACAAGGTCGGCAAAAAATAAGATGTTTTAATGTCTTCGCCCACGAAGAAGGCAAAAGTTCAGAGAAAATAGAAAACAGTGGGACTTGCAGGTATCTTGGAACTAAAGGTGACACAATAAATGCAACGTGCACAAACAATTTACTTTAAAATGAAGGCTTGGATAAAATAAAAAGTCAGGAGGAGCGGCACAACTCGAATGGTAGGAGGGTGGTAAAAAGTTTGCATGACTGACCACAAAACCAGGGATAGTAACATTAGACCGTGATATCTGCTACTGGAGGAGGACAAGGAAAGAATGCAGCCCTGGAAGTTCTAGCTGTGCAATGGATATGCATGGAAAGAGGAAAAGGAACAGTCTGGTGTCTCATTGCTTAAAAACCTCAATAACCGGAGAGCAACTGCAAGTGTGTCTCCTTCCTCCACCCCACACCACAAATATAATAATCTAAGGTGGAAATACAAAAAGACAACCAGTAGAGGGCACAATAATAATATACACCTCGGGCTCTATTCTCCCATGTGCTTAAGTGAAAAAAGCTGTGCAACCTCACAGATTTTGGAAGCCCGGCATTCTCCCCCTTGAAGACCTTCCTCCAAGATGCGCGCTTTGGGTGGCGCAACCCTTAAATGTGGGCGTCCCCTGTCAAATCTGATGTTCTCCCATCGACTAAAGTGATTTGCTTCCAATGTGCTCATGAGGCTACAATAGGTCCAGCGCCTCTGAAAGGCGAAACATGTACCGTATTTTTTGGACTATAAGGCGCACTTAAAATCCTTTCATTTTCTCAAAAATCGACAGTGTGCCTTATAACCCGGTGCGCCTAATGAACGGAATAAATATGGTTGTGCTTACCGACCTCTAAGCTATTTTATTTGGTACATGGTGTAATGATAAGTGTGACCAGTAGATGGCAGTCTCTCATACAAGATACGTGTAAACTGCAATATGACGCCAGTAAACAACACCAACAGTTTAAATGTTCCATTGAAAATAAAGAACATTACACACGGCACTCAAAAATCGGTCAAAATGTTTTAGTATGACTTTGAAGCCGCACCGCTTGAGGGTTTGTCGGCCCATGACGGCTACCGTAGTCAGATATACAAGTATTACTATGGTGTGTGTGTAAGGACCGCAAAATGGCACCTATATTATCTGGCGTTTTGTTTCCCAATATTATGCAAAACCAACTTTACTTACCTTCTGGTACCTGCTGATGTGTATTTGAGATCTGCATAAGTCCTGAAAATTTGAAGATGATCTGTAAAACATAATCTATGCTACATTTTGAGCAAAGAACCACCAGTACATGTTATGTAGACCACAAGGAAGTGTTTTACATTTAGAAAAAAAATCATAATATGACCCCTTTAATGCGCCCTATAATCCGGGGTGCCTTTGTATCAAAATGACCTGAATAGACCCGCTCATCGGCAGTGCGCCTTATAATCCGGTGCGCCTTATGGTCCCGAAAATACGGTTTATTGCACTTGAAGTTTTGATGCAGTGTACACCACACGTATTAAAATGATAAAAGAAACACGAAAATGGCTTTGGCTTTGCATAGTAGAGTTTTAACTTGCACTAACAGATGTAGCGACAAACTGTAGTTACTGACAGTGGTTTTCTGAAGTGTTCCTGAGCCCATGTGGTTATATCCTTTACACACTGATGTCGCTTTTTGATGCAGTACCGCCTGAGGGATCGAAGGTCACGGGCATTCAATGTTGGTTTTCGGCCTTTCTCCAGATTCTCTGAACCTTTTGATGATATTACGGACCGTAGATGGTGAAATCCCTAAATTCCTTTCAATAGCTCGTTGAGAAATATTGTTCTTAAAACTTTTGGACAATTTGTTCACGCATTTCTTCACAAAGTGGTGACCCTCGCCCCATCCTTGTTTGTGAATGACTGAGCATTTCATGGAAGCTGCTTTTATACCCAATCATGGCACCCACCTGTTCCCAATTGGCCTGTTCACCTGTGGGATGTTCCAAAAAAGTGTTTGATGAGCATTCCTCAACTTTATCAGTCTTTTTTGCCACTCGTGCCAGCTTTTTTGAAACATGTTGCAGGCATCAAATTCTAAATGAGCTAATATTTGCAAAAAATAACAAAGTTTACTAGTTCGAACGTTAAGTATCTTGTCTTTGCAGTCTATTCAATTGAATATAGGTTGAAAAGGATTTGCAAATCATTGTATTCTGTTTTTATTTGCCATTTACACAACGTGCCAACTTCACTGGTTTTGGGTTTTGTATTTCAGGGAGGAGTTTGGTTGCACTGGTCCTTAAATCGGACTGCTGAAATTCATAAAATGTGACTAGAAACACTTGGTGTATTTCTATCAGTGCATGGAGCTTTGTTTTCAGGCGTTTTCTTCACGTTTCAGCTAAAAATCACAAGTGCTGCCAACAAATTCCTCGCATTCCTCTCTCTCTTGTCACAACCCGCCTCGAGGCAGGTATTAATTGCGGGGCCCTCGTTATAATCGGTTCTAATTGTTAATCACACAGCCTTGTTAGAGAGTCGTCTAATTGTAATTGCAGATGCTCATTAGCTAAAGCTGTGCCATTAATTAGACATTGCGACCCGGGCAATTACTGTACATGTTTTTGCAGTGATTTTCATCTCTGTGGTTCTTCTTAAATTCTACCTTCAAAGGGAAATACAACTTTTGGACAGATTGTCACGGATATATATATTGTTATACCAATTAAATCTAAGTCAAATCCCCATTAATCCATGGGCATTTCATTTTTTTCAAATGACTGACTCAGTTAAAACTGCAATTGTTTCCAAATGTTTACTGCTGCAGACTCAAGTAATGAAGGACAATTGAGTTAAAGTTAAAGTACCAATCATTGTCACACAGACACTAGGTGTGGTGAAATTATTCTCTGCATTTGACCCATCACCCTTGATCACCCCCTGGGAGGTGAGGGGAGCAGTGAGCAGCAGCAGTGGCCGCGCCCGGGAATCATTTTTGGTGATTTAACCCCCAATTCCAACCCTTGATGCTGAGTGTCAAGCAGGGAGGTAATGGGTCCCATTTATTTAATCTTTGGTATGACTCGGCCGGGGTTTGAACTCACAGCCTACCGATCTCAGGGCGGACACTCTAACCACTACATAATGTATGTGGTATAGTGCAGTATTTTCCAAACATTTTTGAGCCAAGGCACAGTTATAGCGTTGAAAAAATCCGGAGGCATCAGAAATCATTAAAAAACAAAACTCAGTTGACAGTAAAAAGTCGTTGTCGCAATTGTTGGATATGACTTTAAACCATAACCAAGCATGCATCACTATAGCTCTTGTCTCAAAGTAGGTGTACTGTCACCACCTGTCACATCACGCCCTGACTTATTTTGAGTTTTTCGGTGTTTTCCTGTGTAGTGTTTTAGTTCTTGTCTTGCACTCCTATGTTAGTGTCTTTTTCACTTGTTTTGGTATTTTCCTGTAGCAGTTTCATGTCTTCCTTTGAGCGATAGTTCCCGCATCTGCTTTGTTTTTAGCAATCAAGACTATTTCAGTTGTTTTTACCCTTCTTTGTGGGGACATTGTTGATTGCCACGTCATGTTCGGATGTATTTTGTGGACGCCGTCTTTGCTCCACAGTAAGTCTTTGCTGTCGTCCAGCATTCTGTTTTTGTTTACTTTGCAGCCAGTTCAGTTTTATTTTCGTTCTGCATAGCCTTCCCTAAGCTTCAATGTCTTTTCTTAGGTGCACTCACCTTTTGTTTATTTTTGGTTTAAGCATTATACACCTTTTTACCTGCATGCTGCCTCCCGCTGTTTCCAACATCTACAAAGCAATTGGCTACCTGCTGCCACCTACTGATATGGAAGAGTATTACACGGTTACTCTGCCAAGCTCAAGACAGCACAGACACTTAACAACACATCATTTGCAGACTATAATTACTGGTTTGCAAAAAATGTTTTAACCCAAATAGGTGAAATGAGATAAGACTGTATCTCACGGCACAGTGGTTGAAAAACACTGGTATAGAGTACCTGATTGTTCCTCTCTTCTTTGTCTGCAGGCACTTTCTTTTTAAGACAGGAACTGGTACCACCCCTCTCTTCTCCACAGCAACGCCCGGCTACACGATGGCGACGGGCTCAGTGTACTCTCCTCCTACCAGACCGTTGCCAAGAAACACCTTGTCCCGCTCTGCCTTCAAGTTTAAGAAATCCTCCAAGTACTGCTCATGGAGGTAAGGATGCATCAAGCGACGTGAAACATAAACAGTCTCCGGTGGTTTAATGTGGTCCTTGAAGTCTCTTTGGTCTTGCCGACGGTGAAATAGAGGTTTGACTGTTTCTGAGGGTTCTTCTATCCACATAATGACTTTAAAGTACATCATTTATGTACTTTATGAACAAAAAACCTATCTATGGTAGTCAGAATGCTTTCTGGTTGCCAAAGCATCAAATACTTATTTCACTTAATCTTAACACAAATTCATGTATAATCCTTATTAAATGTTGTTTTTTAGGCTTTTTTTTTTACATTAATTCCTATATGGAGTGAAATATCCTACTTTTGCATAAGCTTCCCCTTTAAATCCAAAGTGTCAAAGTCAAATGAGCTATGGCCCCCGGGATGATATTTGATTAGTATTAGAACTGGCCCACAGGCCACAGCCGCCTGCTGCTGTTTGGCACGCACCAATACTCCATCAGTGTTGGCGCTAGGGATTTTCAAACTGGCCATCAAGTCATACAAATGGGGTCCCACTTTTTTGGAAGCATTTTGAAAACACATTTTAAATGTATGCATCATCCTGTTGTATCTCACATTCTATATTTTTGGAAAAAGGTTGTCATAAACGTTACTTACCCTATTTTTCGGACTATAAGTCGCAGTTTTTTTCATAGTTTGGCCGGGGGTGCGACTTATACTCTGGAGCGACTTATGTGTGAAATTATTAACACATTACCGTAAAATATCAAATAATATTATTTAGCTCATTCACGTAAGAGACCAGACGTATAAGATTTCATGGGATTCAGCGATTAGGAGTGACAGATTGTTTGGTAAACGTATAGCATGTTCTATATGTTATAGTTATTTGAATGACTCTTACCATAATATGTTACGTTAACATACCAGGCACGTTCTCAGTTGGTTATTTATGCCTCATATAACGTACACTTATTCAGCCTGTTGTTCACTATTGTTTATTTATTTTAAATTGCCTTTCAAATGTCTATTCTTGGTGTTGGGTTTTATCAAATAAATTTCCCCCAAAAATGCGACTTGTACTCCAGTGCGACTTATATGTTTTTTCCCTTCTGTATTATGCATTTTCGGCAGGTTCGACTTATACTTCGAAAAATACGGTAATTCATTTAAAAAAATAATACAAAATAAAACACATTTTTATGCATTTGTAAATGTATTCAGTTATAAACATTCATTCACTTTTTTCCTTCCTTCATGGATCTAAACCAGTGGTTCCTAACCTTGTTGGAGGTACCGAACTCCACCAGTTTCATTTGCGCATTCACCAAACCCTTCTTTAGTGGAAAAAAAAATAAAAAATTCTTAATATAATCTTAATTTATAAATATTAATCATGAAATGATGTTATTATATTAAAGAAATACTAATAAATATATATTTTACAAACAGAAAGTTACAGGAATGTACACATGTCCCATGTTTACATCTCATTGTGCAACATGTGAATGTTTTAGTGGGAACTAAATGCGATATCTGAAAGGGGTGCAAATTATTTCCAAAGCAGGAACCCCACCCAGACATACAATACTAGTGCACAGCTCATGAAAAACAATATATTTTGTTATTGTTATTGTACGTGGGCCAAAACACTTATATTAGAAAATGATCTAATGGAAATGACTGCTGTCTTTTGATTATAATAATAAAACATGTAACGTGTTATTTAGTCAGGTTTGGGACAGGTGTGCTGCTGGTGTGACCACAGTGCATGTGCACGTCTGACGTCTCTCACATGTGCTCCACTGAATGCTCAAGGAGTTTTTACGTTTGCTCACGCATATGGAAAATTAGAGGGAACATTGTTTGGGGGTATCCATAATACGTCGATAGGGAGAATTTTTTATTTACATGATGAGTCGGGTGTGTCTTGACCTCCACGGCGGAGGGTCCGCCGAACCCCTGAGGCCGACTCACCGAACCCCTAGGGTTCGATCGAACCCAGGTTAAGAACCACTGATCTAAACTTTACCGCTGCTGTTTTGTTTTTTTCTATATTTTTATTGTAATATTTTCAGAATGTGTTTGTTCTATTTTTGGCCAAAGTAAGACAAAGAAAACACTTTGAAGCTGTCTTTTTTTTTTTTTTTTTAATGCCATGATTTTAATAGTCCGGCACAGATTTTCCTCCATGCAGCCCCTGAGCTCAAATGAGTTTGACACCCCTGCTATAAATGAATAAATACTTAGTTTTCCCACTGTAAGTCAGTGAAGAACCACATTTTTTGCAACTTAAAGTACCAGTAGAGTGGAAAAACAAGTTGCCTCCATATTGAAGCTCTTCTCATATGTATCTCATTTATGACACCAAAAGACTTCCAAAGTTTGGAAATAAATAGATATGATCAAAATAGTATCAATCTTACGGAGATTCCCAAGAGATGAGAAAGCAAGTCACGTGATCGCGTGATGTGGCGCTAGGAACCAAAGATCCCTTCCTCATCGACAACAATGCTAATCAAGCAGACTTTGTGAGAGCCAACAATTACTTTGGGAAACAAATATGATCCAGGACCTTATATTATTGAGTCCCAACACAAAGAGGATGAGCAATGAGGTTTAGAAGCCGACTGTTAGCCGAATGCTGCTTTATTGTGACACTCGCATCCTAACTAACCATTATAAACCATAGTAAAACAAACGGGTAATATAGGCATATAAGTCAACTTGTTTTTCCACTTTACTGCTACTTTAAACTTCCATCAAGGCTGTGAAACCCTGGTATCTTAGTCAGTCTAGATCAGTGTTTTTCAACCTTTTTTGAGCCAAGGCACATTTTTTGCGTTGAAAAAATCCGAAGGCACACCACCGGCAGAAATCATTAAAAAATGAAACTCAGTTGACAGTAAAGAGTCGTTGTCGCAATTGTTGGATACGACTTTAAAGCATAACCAAGCATGCATCACTATAGCTCTTGTCTCAAAGTAGGTGTACTGTCGCGACCTGTCACATCACGCCCTGACTTATTTTGAGCTTTTTGCAGTTTTCCAGTGTGTAGTGTTTTAGTTCTTGTCTTGCGCTCCTATTTTGGTGGCTTTTTCTCTTTTTTTGTTATTTTCCTGTAGCAGTTTCATGTTTTCCTTTGAGCGATATTTCCCTCAACTACTTTGTTTTAGCAATCAAGAATATTTCAGTTGTTTTCATCCTTCTTTGTGGGGACATTGTTGACTGTCATGTCATGTTCGGATGTACTTTGTGGACGCCGTCTTTGCTCCACAGTAAGTCTTTGCTGTCATCCAGCATTCTGTTTTTGTTTACTTTGTAGCCAGTTCAGTTTTAGTTTCGTTCTGCATAGCCTTCTCTAAGCTTCAATGCCTTTTCTTAGGGGCACTCACCTTTTGTTTATTTTTGGTTTAAGCATTAGACACTTTTTTTTTACCTGCACACTGCCTCCCGCCGTTTCTGACATCTACAAAGCAATTAGCTACCGGCTGCCACCTACTGATATGGAAGAGTATTAAACGGTTACTCTGCCGAGCTCTAGACAGCACAGACACTCAACAACAACACATCATTTGCAGACTATGATTACTGGTTTGCAAAAAATATATTTAACCCAAATAGGTGAAATTAGATAATCTCCCACGACACACCAGACTGTATCTCACGTGGCACAGGGGTTGAAAAACACTGGTCTAGATCTTAGTAATACAAAAAACTGCATTCTGACAGCTATTTTGAAGTACACATTGGTATGACATGCAAGCTGATGTTATTTCACTCATTAGAATTACTTAAAAAAAAAAAAAAAACACAAGTCAACCAAAACCTAAAGTAGAAATATGAATGTTTCTGTTTCAGGTGTACAGCCCTCAGTGCAGTAGGATTGTCTTTACTGCTGTCTGTCCTGCTGTGTTACTGCATTGGTAAGTCCGTCACATCTCTCGCACCCCTGTCTCAGCTTTATACTTTTCCTCACCTTTATTTTCATCCTTTATGAATTAAATATGTTACCTTTCTTGATACGGGATTTGTTTCACTGTGGTATCAGCCCATCAGATAAGCAGTCTTTTTTTCTTTCTCCGGGCCTCAGTCTTAGTCGTTCGTGATTTGGCTGTTAACTCAGGCATGGTTGGAGGAAATTCTCCTCCAACTGTTTTTACTAGTAGAGCATGAATCGATGGCAGAAAATGTAATTTAGTTCAAACATTTTAGGGTATAAGAACAGAATTAGAAGTCTTCGAGCTGCTCTTTGTCTGATCCCTGGATCAGATCAGACCAGGGATCAGATCAGATCGCCCGGAAAAGGGTGGAGTGCCATCTCCGGGTTGGGGAGGAGACCCTGTCCCAAGTGGAAGAGTTCAAGTACCTCGGAGTCTTGTTCATGAGTAAGGGAAGAGTGGATCGTGAGATCGACAGGCGGATCGGTGCGGCGTCTTCAGTAATGCGGACGCTGTATCGATCCGTTGTGGTGAAGAAGTAGCTGAGCCGGAAGGCAAAGCTCTCAATTTATCGGTCGATCTACGTTCCCATCCTCACCTATAGTCATGAGCTTTGGGTTATGACCGAAAGGACAAGATCACGGGTACAAGCGGCCCAAATGAGTTTCCTCCGCCGGGTGGCGGGTCTCTCCCTTAGAGATAGGGTGAGAAGCTCTGTCATCCGGGAGGAGCTCAAAGTAAAGCCGCTGCTCCTCCACATCGAGAGGAGCCAGATGAGGTGGTTCGGGCATCTGGTCAGGATGCCACCCAACACCTCCCTAGAGAGGTGTTTAGGGCATGTCCGACCGGTAGGAGGCCACGGGGAAGACCCAGGACACGTTGGGAAGACTATGTCTAACGCCTCGGGATCCCCCGGGAAGAGCTGGACAAAGTGGCTGGGGAGAGGGAAGTCTGAGCTTCCCTGCTTAGGCTGCTGCCCCCATGACCCGACCTTTGATAAGCGGAAGAAAATGGATGGATGGATGGAGAACAGAATTAGCCCCTAAGAAAGGAGCATTCAGAGAAAACTTGTTGAACCGTGGTTTATTTGTGTTGCATAACTGTAAAAAAAAATGACCGTTAAAAACTACGGCAAGCAATTGTTAAATAGCAACAGTAAAAGACCATAAAATCAAAAATAGTTTATCACAGTAGTAAATGCAGTGGATTCCTGCAAACCAATAAACAGTAGATAGTAGGGTTGTACGGTATACCGGTATTCGTATAGTACCGCGATACTAATGAATCTTCTTTGCAATTACTGATAGTTTGTTGTTCACGTCCTATGTTCAAATGTTACCGTTTTCTAATAGCGAGATAAAATCATTTAGAATGTTGTTAAATTCTGCAGTAACGAAAAAAGGGGGAAATGTTGTGTTAAGTGTTAACGGGGTTCAGCAGCCCGCGGCTCTGGAGCCGCATGCGAATCTTCAGCGCCGCTCTAGTGGCTCCCTGGAGCATTTTTTAAAAAAGGATTGGAAATGGAAAAAGATGGGGGGAAAAAATATGTTTTTGTTTTAGTATGTTTTTTGTTTGAGGACAAACATGACACAAAACTTCCCAATTGTTAGAACTACCACTGTTTAATATGTTTGTGTGTATGCTTCACTGATGAGACTATTTGGTGGACATCGTTTTGTCCTACTAATTTCGACGGTTCTAGAACTCACCATAGTATGGACTGTGACGTAACAGTTTGTTTACATGTAAAATCTTTCACTCATTGGTCTCATTGTGTCCACCAAACGTTTTATACTGTGCGTGAATGCACAAATGTGCACTTTGTTGATGTTATTGACTTGCTGGAGTGCTAATCAGGCATATTTGGTCACTGCATGACTGCAAGCTAATCGATGCTAACATGCTATTTAGGCTAGCTGTAAGTACATATAGCAGCATTATGCCTCATTTGTAGGTATATTTGAGCTCATTTAATTTCCTTTACTTTTATCCTCTTTGTATATAATTTAGTTGTGCATGTCTCATGACACGTTATCTTGGCTGCATTTCAGATAGGTGTTTGTGTGCCATGTTGTTCCAGACCACAGCAAACATTACCTAGCTTGCCAAAGATTGTAATAAATCTATTAAAAGAAGACAGCCCGCCCTTTCCTTTAACTTGGACACACACATCTATACCTTTGGCCATTAAAAGCCGGTAATTTCCAGGAGTTATCTCACCTTCTGAGTAGCCTCTGATTTACTAATGGTTTCTAAAGTTGTAAAAATGTGTAGAATAAATATAAAATTTCAACATTTCTGTCAACAAAGATTTGCTTCAGCCTGCGACACATAGTCATTTTGATAGTAGGCTATTATAGCTAAAATAGACACTTACGTCATGTGTTGCCTTCATTATAAGACGTTTCATTTTTTGCGGCTCCAGACAGATTAGTTTTTTGCATTTTTGGTCCAATATGGCTCTTTCAACGTTCTGGGTTGCCGACCCCGGACCTAGGTAAATAAACAATAAATAACAATAATACTATATTAATAGAACAGATTAAAAAAATATTAAAATATTGGCATAAAGCAATAGGAAATACATGTAATTAGAATAAATGATACATATTAATTTAGATAAAGTAAATAAATTAAAAATCTGGAGTAAAAAATTTGCAAATGTATTATGTTTAAACAATGCAGGATATTGAATAATAATGGATCAATTCAGGACTTGGACATTAGACAGTGCGGTTCTTTGTCTTTTATGTCCATGTTAGACATACGACATAGGTTTTTACCATAGCTATTAATCATTGTGTTATGTCACAAAAGCATCACAGAGACACACACATGCACACTGCTCCTGTCGATTAGATAGCTCTCTCCCATGACCCTTAGCTCCTGTGCACACCAGGGGGTGTTCTGGGTATCGGACTGGCACAGCATGGCTCTAATTTAATGAGGCAGCGAGGTGTGTTAGCAGAATCCGTGTGTTTGCGTTTGGTGTGTGGCAGCGGCAGGGATTTCTCTCACAAAATATCCCCATGTTGCATCAATAATTGGTCCTTGACTCTCACTTTAATCTGCGTACTGTGAGGAGTCCAGTTCACGGTTTCTCAAAGCTTCTTCCAGTCAACAGAAACGGGTGACTGTTTCTCATGGTTGCAGTTAATGTTATCAACTTGTTCTTAGATATAAGAAGCCTCGTCACACGCTCACTATCAAACTCAAAACATACATAATTGCAGCTTTGTGATTCCCTTCTGTCCCCTGGTACTCTGTGTGTGTTCTAGGCATAATTAAGAGGGGAAGCTCTGTCCTTGGTAATATAATAATATTAGTCTAATCATTTTAGGACAATTGACAATGGCTTTGTATGCCGTTACATGATACTTTGGTGTAACGATAGGCCATAATCAATATTTGGTATGTCTTGTACCTCAGTTTTAAAAGGGAACTGCACTTTTTGGGGAATTTTTCACAATCATTATGAAAGGTAGGATTTCTTTTTAATGCATTCTAAGTATTAAATAAATTTGATCAAAAGTTTGCTTACAATGGAGCATATGGGAGCCGTTCACTTCTGCTCACTGCAGACTGTAAGGGAGGGGTGGAACAAGTGCCAGTTCCAAATCCTAAATGGCTGTCAGTGTCCCAACTTGTCAGATTATACAAACCCGTTTGCATATGAGTTGGGAAATTGTGTTAGATGTAAATATAAGCGGAATACAATGATTTGCAAATCAACAAAAAAAACAAAGACAACAAACAAAGACAACATATTTGATGTTCAAACTGATAAACATTTTTTTTTTTGCAAATAATCATTAACTTTAGAATTTGATGCCATCAACACGTGACAAAGAAGTTGGGAAAGGTGGCAATAAATACTGATAAAGTTGAGGAATGCTCATCAAACACTTATTTAGAACATCCCACAGGTGAACAGGCAAATTGGGAACAGGTGGGTGTCATGATTGGGTATAAAAGTACATTCCATGAAATGCTCAGTCATTCACAAACAAGGATGGGGCGAGGGTCACCACTTTGTCAACAAATGCGTGAGCAAGTTGTTGAACAGTTTAAGAAAAACCTTTCTCAACCAGCTATTGCAAGAAATTTAGGAATTTCACCATCTACGGTTCGTAATATCATCAAAGGGTTCAGAGAATATGGAGAAATCACTGCACGTAAGCAGGCCTGTGAACTTCGATCCCTCAGGTTTACTGCATCAACAAGCGACATCAGTGTGTAAAGGATGTCACCACATGGGCTCAGGAACACTTCAGAAACCCACTGTCAGTAACTACAGTTGGTTGCTACATCTTTAAGTGCAAGTTAAAACTCTCCTATGCAAGGCGAAAACCGTTTAACAACAACACCCAGAAACGCCGTCGGCTTCGCTGGGCCTGAGCTCATCTAAGATGGACTGATACAAAGTGGAAAAGTGTTCTGTGGTCTGACGAGTACACATTTCAAATTGTTTTTGGAAACTGTGGATGTCGTGTCCTACGGACCAAAGAGGAAAAGAACCATACAGATTGTTATAGGCGCAAAGTTGAAAAGCCAGCATCTGTGATGGTATGGGGGTGTATTAGTGCCCAAGACAAACTTACACATCTGTGAAGGCGCCATTAATGCTGAAAGGTACATACAGGTTTTGGAGCAACATATGTTGCCATCCAAGCAACGTTACCATGGACGCCCCTGCTTATTTCAGCAAGACAATGCCAAGCCACGTGTTACATCAACGTGGCTTCATAGTAAAAGAGTTGTTGGTACTAGACTGGCCTGCCTGTAGTCCAGACCTGTCTCCCATTGAAAATGTGTGGCGCATTATGAAGCCTAAAATACCACAACGGAGACCCCCGGACTGTTGAACAACTTAAGCTGTACATCAAGCAAGGATGGGAAATAATTCCACCTGAGAAGCTTAAAAAATGGGTCTCCTCAGTTCCCAAACGTTTACCGAGTGTTGTTAAAAGGAAAGGCCATGTAACACAGTGGTGAACATGCCCTTTCCCAACTACTTTGTCACGTGTTGCAGCCATGAAATTATAAGTTAATTATTATTTGAAAAAAAAAAGTTTAAGAGTTTGAACATCTAATATCTTGTCTTTGTAGTGCATTCAGTTGAATATGGGTTGAAAAGGATTTGCAAATCATTGTATTCTGTTTATATTTACATCTAACACCATTTCCCAACTCATATGGAAACGGGGTTTTTATCTTCAGCCATCTACTTTGTATGTGAGATGCATGATTTATGATTGACAACAAACTTACAGGGAGCAGGGAAGCGAGGAAACAGCGGATCAGTCGATGATGTAAACATCGGCAAACAGGAAGTGATCACGGCGCCGCTATAAATAGTTTGTCAGCGTTAGCGCTTATAATATTAATATCACTAATACTTGGTTAATATCCAAGTCAAGAAATGTAAATGGAGTATTGTTGGCGCTTTTTGAATGGTTACTTATCGGATTTTATGGGCGGATTAGTGGCGCTCCTATTGACACCGCTGTAAGCAGACTTTTTGGATCTCGAAATAATCATTCACACGTTCATTTCGTCTTGTATTGACTATTGCAATTCTCTTTTTACTCTTTTCAACAAGTCAACGCTAAAGAGACTTCAGACGTTACAAAATGCATCTGCCAGACTTTTGACTGGTGCAACCAGAACAGCCCATATCACCCCCGTTTTATCCAGTCTTCATTGGCTTCCAGTTAATTTCCGCATTGCATGGAGGGGCCCCTCAGTACATCACTGACTTGCTACGCCCCTACTCTTCAGGGCGCAGCCTCCGGTCTTCAGGCCAGGGTCTACTAAATATCCCAAAAACTTGTTTTAAAACCTGTGGAGACCTGGCATTCCAGGCTATAGCTCCCAGACTCTGGAACAACTTGCACCAGTCCCTCTGTGCTCTTGACTGTGTTGACACTTTTAAGAAACATTTGAAATGTTCTCTTTTTAGTAAAGCTTTTAGTTTAATGCACGTTTTAACTATAATTTTTAATACACATTGTATCCTTTTTATGTTGTTGCCCCTGTTATTTTAATTTAATTGTTGTTTTGCTTCACCTATGTTTTGTACAGCACTTTGTGATTGTATCTGTGAAAAGCCCTTTATAAATAAAATGTACTTACTTTCTTTTATTTACGTTTATTAGGGACCGAGTCCCTAATAGTTCTAGCGTTTTATTATTATACTGCCGCTTCATTGAGCTGTAATTTGACCCCCTTAACATGCTTCAAAACTCACCAAATTGGACACACACATCAGGACTGGCGAAAATTGCGATCTAATCAAAAAACCAAACCCCAAAACTCAAAATTGCGCTCTAGCGCCCCCTAGGAGGAAAACACAGACAAAACTGCCTGTAACTCCCAGTAGGAATGTCATAGAGACATTCCTAAAAACCTCTATGTAGGTCTCACTTAGACCTATATTTCATACACTGACAACGCCCAGCAAAAATCAACAGGAAGTTTGCAATTCCCCATTCAAAACAAAAGTTGTGTAAAAACAGTCACCTTTTTTCAAACATTATCTCCTCTGAGCGCGTTTGTCGTGTTGGCTTCAAATTAGCACAGGAGAGAGATTGAACCCTTCTGATTAAAAGTTGATGAAAGAGTTTTAATCACTGCTCTGGTTTGGATTTTATGAGCCATCAAAGTCGGTCCCGTCCATCGCTGTTTGCAGCTTTGATTTAATATTTGTAATTCATAAAAAAAAAAAGAAAACACGTGTGCCAGCTTTTTTGAAACATGTTGCAGGCATCAAATTCCAAATGAGCTAATCTATTCAAAAAATAACAAAGTTTACCAGTTCGAACGTTAAATATCTTGTCTTTGTATTATATTAAATTTAATATAGGTTGGAAAGGATTTGCAAATCATTGTATTTTGTTTTTATTTAAGAATTTACACAACGTGCCAACTTCACTGGTTTTGGGGTTTGTAATAATAAGTCCAGTGTACAATGAGATACTTCACACTCAATGTCGAACTGTGGTTCTCAATTTAAGTACCACCCCAAGAAACACCTGGCTCTCCAAATACCACTATCATGACCGACGATAACGTGCAGTAGCGTGCAGGCCTAGATGTTCATTAAAAAGGAGGTAGAGGTTTTATTTAACATCTATATTTACTATTTTTGTCCAGTGTAACAATACACACAGTTTAAACAGTAACACTGTGTTTGGACATTTAATTAAGTGATTATTTGGCGTAATACTAAATGGAGTTTGCGTACCACTGCAAAAATACACCTTATAATGATGAGTTACCATAGGAATGATAGCATATCCACTTGAAAATGTACAATGGAACACAGTTTCTGCCCTCTTAAGGCACTCACGCATTTAACATAAATGTAGTCACTTCAAGATGAGGGCCAGATTGTTCTTCAGACAGATGAACTTTTCAGCTGTCAGTCTGCTCCTCCTTCCACGGATAATAATGGAGGCTGTGCTGAAGAGCCTCTCGCTCTCGACACTTGTTGAAGACGCGCTCAGACATTTAGTTGCTGTGACTGAGGGGGTCTGGAATCATTGATTTTCCAATACAGAATGACATTTATTTCCTGATAGTCTGATCCACACATCTGACACACACACACACACACACACACACACACACACACACACACACACACCTACCTATGTGTGTTTGTAAGTGCAGGCCACTTTCTTCAATGATTGCTTCTGAATGTTATCAGCAATACAAGTTGTTTGTCATTGTTAGTCAAAATAACAAGTTAATAAGTTAGAAACGCCTATATCATATAATGCCGTAATTCGAAACACTGGTGGTGAACAGTTTTATTTCTTATTTTATTAATGCAAATATTATTACTCCAAATTAATAATGCAAAAAATGTAGACAAATATTTGTTTATTTTAACTACTAAAAATACACATTGACATTATAAAGTGTGTTTTATCCAATTACTTGATTAATCGATCAAAATACTCAATGAATTCATAAATATGTACACTATATTGCCAAAAGTATTTGGCCGCCTGCCTTGACTCACATATGAACTTGAAGTGCCATCCCATTCCTAACCCATAGGGTTCGATATGATGTCGGTCCACCTTTTGCAGCTATTACAGCTTCAACTCTTCTGGGAAGGCTGTCCACAAGGTTGCGGAGTGTGTTTATAGGAATTTTCCACCATTCTTCCAAAAGCGCATTGGTGAGGTCACACACTGACGTTGGTTGAGAAGGCCTGGTGGTGTTCTATGGGGTTCAGGTCAGGACTCTGTGCAAGCCAGTCAAGTTAATCCACACCAGTATCTGTCATCCATGTCTTTATGGATCTTGCTTTGTGCACTGGTGCACAGTCATGTTGGAAGAGGAAGAGGCCCGCTCCAGACTGTTCCCACAAGGTTGGGAGCATGGAATTGTCCAAAATGTTTTGGTACCCTGGAGCATTCAAAGTTCCTTTCACTGGAAGTAAGGGGCCAAGCCCAACTCCTGAAAAACAACCCCACAACATAATTCCTCTTCCACCAAATTTCACACTCGGCACAATGCAGTCTGAAATGTAGCGTTCTCCTGGCAACCTCCAAACCCAGCCTTGTCCATCAGATTGCCGGATGGAAAAGCGTGATTCATCACTCCAGAGAAGGCGTCTCCACTGCTCTAGAGTCCAGTCGCGACGTGCTTTACACCACTGCATCCGATGCTTTGCATTGGACTTGGTGATGTATGGCTTAGATGCAGCTGCCCGGCCATGGAAACCCATTCTATGAAGCTCTCTGCATACTGTACGTGGGCTAATTGGAAGGTCACATGAAGTTTGGAGCTATGTAGCAACTGACTGTGCAGAAAGTCTTTGCACTTCGCGCATCAGCATCCGCTGACCCCTCTCTGTCAGTTTACGTGGCCTACCACTTGGTGGCTAAGTTGCTGTTGTTCCCAAACTCTTCCATTTTCTTATAATAAAGTTGACAGTTGAATTTGGAACATTTAGGATTTGTTGCACAGGTGGCCTCCTATGACAGTTCCACACTGGAAATCACTGAGAGCAGCCCATTCTTTCACAAATGTTTGCCTAAGTGCTTGATTTTATACACCTGTGGCCGGGCCAAGTGATTAGGACACCAGATTCTGATCATTTGGATGGGGGGGCCGAATACTTTTGGCAATATAGTGTATATAAATAATCGACAGCTGCAACCCTATCTGAGACGGAATATAAAAAGTGGTGCAAAAATGTTGTTAACAATCAACTCATATGAAAAGTACGTCTTAAAAAATCCCTCGTACCACTGTACATGTCTGTGTCAATGTAACACAGACATATTTGTGTGTTGTAGGGTTGTACGGTATACCAGTATTAGTATAGTACCGCGATACTAATGAATCATATTCGGTACTATACCGCCTCTGAAAAGTACTGGTCCCCCAGCCCCCAGCCCCCGTCGTCGTCACATCACATCATTGCTGCTTTACGAGCAGAAGAGCATGTTCGGCAGCGCACAATCACAGAGTACTTACAAGCAGACACAGTGTGTAGACAGAAAAGGGAGAACGGACGCATTTTGGCTTAAAAACTAACGATAAAGGTGAAGTTATAACACTGAAACACCCTCAGGAAGAGGTGCTTTAAGACATGGCTAGCTAGCTAGCGGCTAAAGTTCATCCCCAGTCTGCAGTGTTTTAGCTACTTCTAAATCACTAATCCTCGCCTCCATGGCGACAAATAAAGTACGTTTCTTACAAGTATCATCCCTGCAGGACGAGGAATAGCTAAACATGCTTCACTACACACCGTAGCTCACCGGAGTCACAATGTAAACAAACGCCATTGGTGGATCTCCACATGACATCCACTGTAATGATACGCTCCTGTACTTGGTATCTACTCGATACTACTCTGATTACGTCGATATTTTTTGGCATCACAACATCTTTCGTTTTTAAAAAATGTTTATTTTGTTTATAAACTCAGGAAATATGTCCCTGGACACATGAGGACTTTGAATATGACCAATGTATGATCCTGTAACTACTTGGTATCGGATTGACACCTAAATTTGTGGTATCATCCAAAACTAATGTAACGTATCTATCAACAGAAGAATAAGTGATTATTACATTTTAACAGAAGTGTAGATAGAACTTGTTAAAAAGAGAAAGTAAGCAGATATTAACAGTAAATGAACAAGTAGATTAATAATCCATTTTCTACCACTTGTCCTTAATAATGTTGACAAAATAATAGAATGATAAATGACACAATATGTTACTGCATATGTCAGCAGACTAAATTAGGAGTCTTTGTTTGCTTACTCACTACTAAAAGACAAGTTGTCTTGTATGTTCACTTTATTATTTAAGGACAAACTTGCAATAAGAAACATGTTTAATGTACCCTCAGATTTTGTTAAAATAAAGCCAATAATGACATTTTATGTGGTCCCCTTTATTTAGAAAAGTATCGAAAAGTATCAAAATAATTTTGGTACAGGTACCGGTACCAAAATATTGGTATCGGGACAACCTTAGTGTGTTGGTGACCAAAATAGACACTTTTCTACTACTTTCCAGATTTCCCTATTGATTATTGCGTCATTATTTGATTCCTGTTTAAGTGTTCCTGATGATCCCCCTCAGTCTTCCTTTTGTTCTCTATCTATCCCCTCTGGCTATGCCAAACTTGAAAATAAATCCATTTAATAAAGTCCAATACAAATAAGGCAACAGGAGAAGTATCCCACAGCAGATACGGGCATCTACATCAACAATATGATTTGCCTGAGTGGCTGGACAGGACAAAAAAAAAAAGTGTTCCTGATGTCAGTTGTTGCTTTCTGTTCATTTTATGGTTGACTTACATCTGTTCCTTTCTGTCGTTTTCTCTCTGGCCACTTTTGTTGCAGCGATGCACCTGTTTGGTCTCAACTGGCAGCTTCAGGACAATGAAGGATACGGTGCGTTTGAAAACGGCGGTACTGGAAGAGATACAACCCCGAACACCTTTATGGTGTCCGCAGACAATGGTGAGTCTCTCTGTAGAAAACAATAATAATAACATTGGCCTTCACATATTTTTTTTAAATCTGTGTTACTTGCCTTAAAAAGAAGCTCCTGAAACATGGATTGTTTATTTGTGTTGTGTGTGTCAGGAGAGTAGAATGTGTGCTGGCATGATAACTGTAAGGTTGTGAAACCTGTTTATTAGTCTTTTTCCTGCTGTTTGTCCTGTATTCAGGAGTCTTAGGCCATATAATTACAGTATTCAAACCAAATATTCATATTTGTTTAATCATCACTTGCATTTCTCGTAATACAGTTAGTGAATGAAGTGTACATTAGTTAGTCCCCACACAATAATGCAGATATGATAACACCAGAGAACAGTACGGAGTAGTGTTGTCTCGATACCAATATTTTGGTACCGGTATGCATTATTGGCTTTATTTTCACAAAAAAATCTTAGGGTGGATTAAACATGTGTTTCTTATTGCACGTTTTTCCTTATATAAAATAGTGAACATACAAGACAACTTGTCTTTTAGACTTAGACTTCCTTTTTATTGTCATTCAAATTTGAACTTTACAGCACAGATAAGAACAAAATTTCATTACATAAGCCCATGGTAGTGCAGGATAAAAAAGCAATAAGGTGTATATATAAATAAATAAATACATATAAATAATATATATATAAAATAAATAAATATATATAAATAGATTACTGTACAGATCAATATATTGCACTTTTTCACGTACTTACTTTTACTAGTAAGTAAGCAAACAAAGGCTCCTAATTTAGTCTGCTGACATATGCAGTAACATATTGTGTCATTTTCCATTCTATTACTTTGTCAACATTATTAAGGACAAGTGGTAGAAAATGAATTATTAATCTACTTGTTGATTTACTGTTAATATCTGCTTACTTTCTCTTTCAACATGTTCTATCTACACTTCTGTTAAAATGTAATAATCACTTATTCTTCTGTTATTTGGATGCTTTACATACATTTTGGATGATACCACAAATTTAGGTATCAATCCGATACCAAGTCGTTACAAGATCATACATTAGACGCCATGGAGGTGAGGATTAGTGATTTAGAAGTAGCTACAACACTGCAGACTGTGGATGGACTTCAGCTGCTAGCTAGCTAGCCATGTCTTAAAGCACCTCTTCCTGAGGGTGTTCCAGTGTTATAACGTCATCTTTATCGTTAGTTTTTAAGCCAAAATGCGTCCGTTCTCCCTTTTCTGTCTACACACTGTGTCTGCTTGTAAGTACTCCGTGATTGTGCGCTGCCGAACATGCTCCTCTGCTCGTGAACCAGCAATGACAGGACGTGACGACGACGGGCGGTGGGGTACCAGTGTTTTTTAGAGGCGGTATAGTACCGAATATGATACATCAGGATTGCGGTACTGTACTAATACCGGTATAACGTACAACCCCAGTACGGAGTCATTTTTGTTCTAAAATTCATCCACCCATCCATTTTCTACCGCTTGTCCCTTTCGGTGTCGCGGGGGGTGCTTAAGCCTATCTCAGCTGCAAATGTTTTCTTTTATTCAGTGTTGAAGTTGACACTTGAGATTTCCAGTTAATTTTATCATCCATTATGACACCTATAGATTACATTTCAGTTTTTTACATTACACACTCTGTTCGTTTGCTTATTAGCGAAATGTCTCAAGAGACAATGTTTGTCATATAAGGTCATGTAAATCCGTAGAAAACTTCCAAACGCTCTGTCAACATCATTTTCACTGTACACATGATCCCAATGTTTTAAATCAGTCTGGAAAAACATTGATAGTTTTCTTTATTTACTCGTCATCCATGTTTCTCTTCCTGTAGTCTACTTTTCATTATACATTGTAAAAACTGCTGGATGGTCACTGATTAATTGATAAACCTCTTTATATGTTATCAAAATAAGTAGTGACTATATTACCAGTGCAGCACTGTGGCCTTGTGGTTCACAAGTTGGCCTTACAGACAGAAGAATGAGAGTTTGAATCCATAAGCCTATTTCTGCATGGAGTTTGCATGTTTTCCCTATGCATGGGCACGATATGTGATCACTTATGCATGGCACGGTGGTTTGTTATTCTGTTAGTTCTGGGGATTTTAAGGCATGACTCATGCTATACGTTGTATCGAAGAAGCTGTCAATCATTTTTGGCTTACCAGTGTTCAAAAAAATACATTGAGTTATTGTGCAGAAATATGGGCAAGTAACTACAAAAGTGTGTGCCAGTCTCTAACCGTGTTACAAAAGAGGTCAGTTATATTAATACATAATGTTGGATATAGAGAACATTCAAACCCTTTATTTATTAAATCTAAAATACTGAAATTCAACGATGTAGTGAATTTGCAAACAGCTAAAATGATGCACAAATCAAACTATAACCTGCTACCAAAGAATGTACAACAATTCTTCTCAACAAAAGAGGAGAATCAGAAAATGTTATTTAAAACATTTGTATGCACGAACAACACTTAAAACTTCTCGTGCAATATATGGAATTAGATTATGGAATGGATTAAGCAAAGAAACTAAACAATGTACTCATATGATCAAGTTTAAGAAACGCTTTAAACTCAAAGTGTTTACAAAGTACAAAGAAGAAGAACCATGATAAACATTTTGAATTTATTGATAATCTTATTCATCACACTACTGCATATGACATACAACTTACTTCACTATTTCTTATTATTTTTTCTTTTTTTTTAAATGTTATTATCTATGGAGTATAATGTGAACAAATTGACAACAGGAAGTGAACAAGATTGTTAGCAATTGCAATGTAATTGAAAAGGGGTAGGATTAAATAAGCTCTGCTTCTTCCTACTCCTTTTCGAACATGTTGAAAAGAGAAACTGGAAATGGTGATGTATGCATGTTCCAAATAAACTTAAACCATAAACCTTTTGGTTTATTTCTCTGAAGGTTGATGCAGTCCTCAAACATGTTGATACTTGACTTAGGTGCTCTGTATACAGTGTACTGTATGTACTAGGGTTGTACGGTATACTAGTATTGGTATAGTACCGCGATACTGATGAATCATATTCGGTACTATACCGCCTCTGAAAAATACGGGTCCACCCCTCCACCCGCGCCCCCGTCGTCGTCACGTCGTGTCATTGCTGGTTTACGAGCAGAGGAGCATGTTCGGCAGCGCACAATCACAGAGTACTTACAAGCAGACACAGTGTGTAGACAGAAAAGGGAGAACGGACGCAATTTGGCATAGCTAAACATGCTTCACTATACACTGGAGCTCACCGCCGTCAAAATGTAAACAAACGCCATGGGTGGATCTACACCTGACATCCACTGTAATGATACCAAGTACAGGAGCGTATGTAGTCGATACTACTATGATTACATCAATATTTTTAGCATCGTTTTTTTTAAATGTATGTTATGTTTATAAACTCAGGAAATATGTCCCTGGACACATGAGGACTTTGAATATGACCAATGTATGATCCTGTAACTACTTGGTATCGGATTGATACCCAAATTTGTGGTATCATCCAAAACTAGTGTAAAGTTTTAAACAACAGAAGAATAAGTGATCATTACATTTTAACAGAAGTGTAGATAGAACATGTTAAAAGAGAAAGTAAACAGATATTAACAGTAAATGAACAAGTAGATTAATCATTCATTTTCTACCACTTGTCCTTAATAATTTTGACAAAATAATAGAATGATAAATGACACAATATGTTACTGCATATGTCAGCAGAATAAATAAGGAGCCTTTGTTTGCTTACTTATTAATAAAAGACAAGTTGTCTTGTATATTCACTATTTTATTTAAGGATGAACTTGCAATAATAAACATATGTTTAATGTACCCTAAGATTTTTTGTTAAAATAAAGCCAATAATGCAATTTTTTGTGGTCCCCTTTATTTAGAAAAGTACCGAAATACTTTTGGTACCGGTACCAATACAACACTAGTATGTGCTATTGTATATATGAACTGAATTGTGGTAGCAACATTTGAGCCTTGTCACGCGTTACAGGTTGAATTACTGCAATGACCGTGTGCTCAGTCTAGAAAGGCTTAAAGGTTTTACTACCCAGATGTTGTAACTTAAGCTGTTAAGTTTAAGTGTTGTGAACAGAGAGGACCGATGGAATTACAAACTGTATAACAAACGGGAAACATTTCACCTTCATATAACCTAGGGCATATTGTTTATTGTCTCTGTGAACGTATTGCATTTCTGGAATTGATCGGGTCCGGGTTAGGTCAGGTCCCGGTTACAGGGACATAGAGTGAAATAAAGTCTGTCCACGGAGAGCGTGATCTTCCACAGGGAAAACTCGATTTGGTATAAACTGGAGAGGGGCCACACGAATGCTAAGAAGACGAGAGAACAGAATAGAAAATAGTTAACTGTACAAAAATAGGAACCAGAATACTGGACTATGATAGCAGTACCTGGAGGTGAATGTGAAAGAAATCTGTGAGTTCCTCACAGCTGTAACTATAATAGGATTTATTTTACTGCAATTTTTACTACAGTAATGACCCTGTCTTGTCTTATTTATTTAGGAATCAGTTTAAAGTTGTGCCACACCTGGGCAGAGGGATCCTACTCAAAAGTGAGATTTCCCTGATATCAAATCTCAAGATATTGCAGATGCTGTGCTCCACAATGTTAACTATGAATATCAACTATTAGAAAGTTCCAGAAACTGGTAACTGTTAACCAGTCATGTAAACAGAGGGATGGCTGCTAAAAGCTCAATTCAGCTAAAACAAACAACTATTCAAACCACAACCCTTCAATGAGACAAATGTCAAAAAGAACAGGGACCAGCATACTGTTAGTCAGGGCTATTCAACTTCATAATGAAGAGGGCCGTAGTTTCAAGAGCCGAAGGGCTCAGGGTCTAGACATCAAAATGTGGATGTTTTGTCAGAAAGTGCCTCCACAGGTTATATTCCTTTGAGACAGTTTACTTGATTACAAAGTAAACACATCGGCTTTCACTCTGCACTGTCAATAACTTTATTGTTCTGCCCTCGCTACTCGTTTCCAGCGTGTGCAGCTCGACAGATAGTTAAGAGCATGCAGCTCGACTGATAGTTAAGAGCATGCAGCTAGACAGATAGTTAAGAGCATGAAGAAACAGAAGCTTCAGAAGTTTTCTTGAGAATTAACGTTCCTTCTTTTTAATTATTTTCCTTCCTCAGTTTTATTTCTTTACACTTCTTCCCTCTTTTAAGTTTGTAAGACTGAGATTATAAACATAAAATGAACACACAACCATTGTTTATTTTACATAAATAATTGTCCACTGTGTATTTTACATAAATCAAATACAAGGCTTAGTGTTAATACATTCACACAATAAACTACAGATGTTTACGCGTATAGAAATGAAACATCCACGTCAACCATTGCACACAATGTATGTGACTTATCACGATTAAACCTAAGGTGTAGCGTTTTTGCCCTCTACTGGTCAAATTTAGCGCTACATGTATTAAACAGGCTTTGATCGCCAGAGTTAATCGCAGACAAAAAAAACAACACGACCACTAATACAAAAGACATCACAAAGTCAGCAATTTCAATATAAAGCAAACTAAATATTTGTATGTATAATACACTATATCGCCAAAAGTATTTGGCCACCTGCCTTGACTCACATATGAACGTGAAAGTGCCACCCCATTCCTAACCCATACGGTTCAATATGATGTCGGTCCACCTTTTGCAGCTATTACAGCGTCAACACAAGGTTGTGGAGTGTGTTTATAGGAATTTTCCACCATTCTTCCAAAAGCGCATTGGTGAGGTCACACACTGATGTTGGTCGAGAAGGCCTGGCTCTCAGTCTCCGTTCTAATTCATCCCAAAAGTGTTCAGGTCGGGACTCTGTGCAGGCCAGTCAAGTTCATCCACACCAGACTCTGTCATCCATGTCTTTATGGACCTTGCTTTGTGAACTGGTGCACAGTCATGTTGGAAGAGGAAGGGGCCCGCTCCAAACTCCACAACCTTGTGGACAGCCTTCCCAGAGGAGTTGAAGCTGTAATAGCTGCAAAAGGTGGACCGACATTATATTGAACCCTATGGGTTAGGAATGGGATGGCACTTCAAGTTCATATGTGAGTCAAGGCAGGTGGCCAATTACTTTTAGCAATATAGTGTATCTACTGACAAAGATTTTGACCAAAGTTTCATGATGAAGCTTACACATGTGGAGTTCTACGGTCGTTGCTGCTTATCGAGAAGTCTGTTTTTGTCCAGTCGTTGTTAAGTCAGATTTTCGCAAATTTATTTTGATTTTTTTTCATGGTCGATTGGTTTGAATGAGTAGTCTACTTCTACTCACCCCACTGCTGCTTCATTGTGCCACATATGCCTCGCCGTTGCCCCCCTGTGGTGTGGCGGGGGTACTGCATACTTAGACTTAGAGACTTAGACTTAGACTTCCTTTTATTGTCATTCAAATTTGAACTTTACAGTACAGATAAGAACGAAATGTCGTTGCATTAGCTCGTTGTAGTGCAGCATAAAAGAGCAATAAGGTGCAGACTGTCATGATCCGTGGCCCGGATCATGTTTTATTCACCTTGCTCGCCACACTCAGTCTGGCTTCATTGTTTGCTTCATGGCACAGTTACGTGGGTATTCCTTATCTCTACTCTATGCCAAGTGTTAGCTTTAGCGTCCAGTGCGATCGGCACATTGTCCCTTCGGCTTGTTTTCTGTTTTATGTACTTCTTCGATTTTTGAGGAATAAATCATGTTCCTACCTGCACGCCTTGTCCGGAGTTGTCCGTCTGCATCCCGGGGGAACGAACCCCGCAGTAATCTGTGACCCCCCCGTCTTGACAGAAAGAAGCCAGCGTGAGCGTGGCGAGCCAGGTGAATAAATATCTCTCTGATTAGTGGTGGACAGCAGCTGAGCATGCCGACCACTAACCAGAGGCAGGTGAACCCAATTAATCCCCATGGAAACTAAAACAAACCCAGAGGTGCACAAACAGAATCGAAGGGAGTCCAAAACTAACAGAACATAACAAAATATGATCCGGGCCACGGATCATGACACAAAAATAAATAAATAGATTACTATACAGATAAATATATTGCACTTTTGCATATGCATCCAGGTTTATGGATGTATGTTATATTGTCTTTATATTCCAGCGAGTTAATCCGTTTTGGGGGGGGGAATTGAGGGAATTATTATGATGCGTTCAAGAGTCTTATGGCCTGAGGGAAGAAGCTGTTACAGAACCTGGAGGTTCTGCCACGGCGGCTGCGGAACCTCTTTCCAGAGTCCAGCAGTGAAAACAGTCCTTGGTGCGGGTGGGAGGAGTCTTTGCAGATTTTCTGAGCCCTGGTCAGGCAGCGGCTTTTTTGCGATTTTCCGGATAGGAGGAAGAGGAGTCCTGATGATCTTTTCCGCCGTCCTCACCACTCTCTGGAGAGACTTCCAGTCTGAGGCACTGCAGGTTCCAGTCCAGACAGAGATGCAGTTGGTCAGTAGGCTCTGTAGAATGTGGTGAGAATGGGGGTAGGAAGCTGTGCTCTTTTCATCCGACACGAAAAGTGCATTTGTGCAGGGACCAGGTCAGATTGTCAGTTATCTGGACCATAAGAACTTGGTGCTGCTTACCATCTCCACTGCTGTGATGAAGAGTGGTATGTGGCTGGACTGGTGCCTCCTGAAGTCGACAATGATCTCCTTGGTCTTGTTGACGTTCAGGACCAGGTTGTTGGTTCTGCACCAGTCAACCAATGTTTCACCTCCTATACATGAGCAACCCTAGTTGAAATGGTTTTATCAAGGGTGATGTCCGTCGGGCCGAATGTAAAGCTCGTTGAATTGGCTTGAAGAATATCATAATTAATTTCATAAAACAAAACAGTGATGCCACAAACTTAGCCCTTTCAACTGTACAAATAGTATTCCTCTACCATTGAAACTCACTGAAAAAGCTGCTTTGCGTACTATCTCGTAGTATTACTATCTGCAGTGACCATCAAAAATCATCCTTTTAGACCTTGTACTTGCACACAAAACTATTATTTAGTTTGTCCTTTTCTAGCAAAATGTCCACCTTACTCTCAGGGTTTTATAAGCCAGTCTCTCTCATTGACGTGAGGTCACGATACAAAAACAAAAGAAAATGATCTTTCAAAGTTTTCTGAAGAGTTTCTTTCTGTGCCCGCAGGTAAAATGTTTCTCCTAGAAAACAACACCATAGACACAGGTGCGGTGGACGTGGGCAGACAAGCCATACAAGAAGTCCCACCAGGTTGTTAATAATAGTAATAATAATAATAATGAACACTTTTCAATGTCACACAACCACTGAGACGCCCAGATTTGGACGTTTGAGGTTTTGCTCTTTTGTTTTGTGTAGGTGTGTTTTGGAGGTCCCAGTTAGATGTTGATCAACCCCTCTTCCTGAAATTCAACATTTCGGTCCATAGAGGTGCCCTCGTTGGAGTGTATGGACGCAAAGGATTGCCACCGTCACACACACAGGTACACACTTTGGCTTCATACTGCAAAAACAAAAGTGCAGCCGTGACCACGTTTCCACACACTAAAAAATGCTGGGTTATTTTGATAACACAATTTCTGAGTTGCGAGTGTTGGGTTGAATTTTGGAGTTATTTTTATGAAGAGCAATGATTTTTTTGGGTTATAAGGGTATTATTTTAACTCAATTTCAGGGTTTTCAAAATTATAAAGCATTTTTGGTTTGTTTTTCAATGAGTAACGCATTTTTTGGGTAAAAGGCTTTTTTTTAATTAAAAAGGTACTTTTTTCTTGAAGGGACTTTTATTAAAGGGGAACATTATCACAATTTCAGAATTGTTAAAACCATTAAAAATCAGTTCCCAGTGGCTTATTATATTTTTCGAAGTTTTTTTCAAAATTTTACCCATCACGCAATATCCCTAAAAAAGCTTCAAAGTGCCTGATTTTAACCATCGTTATAAACACCCGTCCATTTTCCAGTGACGTCACTGAGTGAAGCCAACACAAACAAACATGGCGGAAAGAACAGCAAGCTATAGCGACATTAGCTCGGATTCAGACTCGGATTTCAGCGGTTTAAGCGATTCAACAGATTACGAATGTATTGAAACGGATGGTTGTAGTGTGGAGGCAGGTAGCGAAAACGAAATTGAAGAAGAAACTGAAGCTATTGAGCCATATCGGTTTGAACCGTATGCAAGCGAAACCGACGAAAACGACACGACAGCCAGCGACACGAGAGAAAGCGAGGATGAATTCGGCGATCGCCTTCTAACCAACGATTGGTATGTGTTTGTTTGGCATTAAAGGAAACTAACAACTATGAACTAGGTTTACAGCATATGAAATACATTTGGCAACAACATGCACTTTGAGAGTGCAGACAGCCCAATTTTCATCAATTAATATATTCTGTAGACATACCCTCAACCGCGCTCTTTTCCTGAAAGCTGATCTGTCCAGTTTTGGAGTTGATGTCAGCAGGCCAGGGAAGCTAGGGTCGATAGGGGGTTTAGCTCGCTCGTCTGCGGGAACAAACTGCCGCCATTGCTTGCCGTGCTACCGAGGTCCTTTGTCCCTGAATTGCTCACACATTCCGGCAGATTCAATGGGGGTCTGGCGGCAGATTTCTTTGACTTTATCGTTGGAAATGCATCTGCTTTGAGTGTCGCAGGATATCCACACATTCTTGCCATCTCTGTCGTAGCATAGCTTTCGTCGGTAAAGTGTGCGGAACAAACGTCCAATTTCTTGCCACTTTTGTATCTTTGGGCCACTGGTGCAACTTGAATCCGTCCCTGTCCGTGTTGTTACACCCTCCGACAACACACCGACGAGGCATGATGTCTCCAAGGTACGGAAAACAGTCGAAAAAACGGAAAATAACAGAGCTGATTTGACTCGGTGTTTGAGAAAATGGCGGATTGCTTCCCGATGTGACGTCACGTTGCGACGTCATCGCTCCGAGAGCGAATAATAGAAAGGCGTTTAATTCGCCAAAATTCACCCATTTAGAGTTCGGAAATCGGTTAAAAAAATATATGGTCTTTTTTCTGCAACATCAAGGTATATATTGACGCTTACATTGGTCTGGTGATAATGTTCCCCTTTAAGAATTAATCTCATTAACAATATTTACAATCACACATCTTATGTACATGAACATATATGAGCATGCTGTATAGAACTACTATGACCATACTTGGCAATTCTTGTAAAAAAAAAATGTCACTCATATCTTGCTTTTGAGTATAATTTAATGGAATAAAAAATAATTTTGATCAGTAGTTTGGAAGGAATCGGACAAACCAGAAGTAAAATGTATCATTTTTAACCAAGTAATGGGTCAAGGAGCGCTAAATTGCGCAACCCCACATTGTAGACTTAGACTTAGACTTTCTTTTTATTGTCATTCAAATTTGAACTTTACAGCACAGATAAGAACGAAATTTCGTTACATAAGCTCATGGTAGTGCAGGATAAAAAAGCAATAAGGTGCATATATAAATAAATAAATGTATATAAATAATATATATAATATATAAAATAAATAAATATATATTATATATATATATATAAATAAATATATTACTGTACAGATTAATATATATATATATATATATAGTGAGAATAACTCAGCTTTTGTGTTAAATAAATTAAACCTAATAGTTGGGTCATGAATCAACCAACATTGAGTTAGCATAACTCAACTTTTGGGTTAAAAGTTGGGTTGAAAAAATTAACCCAAAATGTTGAGTTAAAATAACTCAATTAAGGGGCTAGTCATTTTGTGAACCAGCAGTTGGGTTAAAATTGGTTTGTTTTTTAACCCAACATTTTTTAGTGTGCATGCACACAACATTGTGGTTAAGGTTGATATATTTTAGACATGGTTGCATCCACAAGCAATAAGAATATTCGTGTTTACATGTTGAACCGCATAGTCCCAATAACCACAAAACTAAACAAACCTACTGTGTGTTTTTAACGGCAAAAAGCTGGACTCCAAAGACAAGATGTTTGTCTTAATGTAACATTTTGTTGACTTCAATTCACACTTTCACTTTCTTTGACGCACTACCATCGTATGAATCTGCCTTACGCTTGAGGGACATAATGAAGGAACGGTAACTAAAAAAGAGCAAATGTGTTGTTGACCTTATTTAGTGTAGAAACACATGCTGGGCCGAGATGTCCCTGATTGTTTTGCATGAAAGTGCAAATTCCAAAATGTCCAAAATGTCAATGAATAAATGACATCTGAAATTTGACATCACACATATTCCTAGCCCCTTCCCGCTTGGTCATTGATAATTTAATGGCACATTTCCGCGTTTTTTTCTTGTTGTCCCCTGTGGCGCACGGTGTCAGCGCTGGTCTTGAATCGTGACGTATTGGAATCGTATCATGGTCGTCACTGTTGGCGTTAACACACTGTTTGTGTCTTTTTCCGCATTGAAATCAGAAAGTGTGGCCCGGAGGCCATTTGCAGCCTGCAGCTATTGTTTTAAAGGCCCACGGCACATTCTAAAATTACTATTAAAATAAACAAAAACATAACAAAAGTGGAATAAAAAAGCTTACTGGTGAAATGTAATTTAGAAAAAGTTGCAATGTTGACTAATAAAACAAACAGGTTGTTTTTCTTTAAAACTGTCATTCAAAACACAATATTGAATCAAAATCAATGTTTTTTTTTATGAATTATTGACCTATCCAAGGTTCCCATTACTTCACATCAAATATTCCACTTTGAAAAATATTTTTGGTGGAAGATTTTGCATATTTTGAACATAAAAAACATAGTTTTCTTCGACAAAAAGGGCAAACAAACAAACAAAAACAAAAAATGTAAAAAAATTAATAAATAAATTAGAATTGACGGACAGATCTGAAGTTGATGTAGACTCTAGAGATTTAAGTGTTTAATAAATAACGTATAAGCAAAACATTTTTTACACTTTTATACTGAAATAAATACACCTACAATTTATTAAACAAAAATATAGAAAGTTTAGATCCATGAAGGAAAGAAGAAAGTGAATGAATGTTTATAACAATACATTTACATATGCATGAACATTTGTTTCTTTTGTATTATTTTGTTAATGGATTAAGTAACGTTTATGACAACCTTTTTCCAAATTACAATATAGAATGTGAGATATAACAGGATAATGCATACATTTATCATTTGTTTTCAAAACGCTTACAAAAAAATGGCACCCCAAAAATTTACTTTTATGACTTCGGAAAGTCCTAGCGCCAACACTGCTGGTCGGAGATATACCAGGAACATATGCGATTTTATGTTACATTTTTTATTTTGCTCTAAAAAAATTTATTATTAAACACTTTATTTCCCCTTAATTTGTTTAATACAACACATTAAAAAATTCAAGTTTGATTCAAAATGTATAAACAATTATGTCACTTAATTACAAATTGTGATAAGTTTTGTAATGGGGAGGGCTCCAAATTGAAATCTTCTTTGTGCCCAAACTTAGCCAGAGGAGGATCCTGAATTCATGGCTGTGTTTTTTTTCACCTACGTATTATTGCTGCACACATTTACTAGTTGTTCTTTTCTTTTTGTACAGTATTGATCATTTATGGGACTACGTCATAACTAAGGATTAGCTTTGTTTACATGTTAACGGATACTAGTACCAGACTGGTACTTGTCAAAAAGGTATCGGTTCCCAAACCGGTACTTAAAAAATGTAAAACGTGCAAATGTTTGTAAAAAAACATGAAAAAAAACAATGCTTTTTTACTTTTATGGAATTTTCTGATATTCAGGTTTAACAGACTAATAATGTAAATACTCAATCAAAGTTGAATTATATAGCCCTTAATCGCGAGTGTCTCAAAGGGCTGCACAAGCCACAACGACATCCTTGGCTCAGATCCCACATCAGGGCAAGAAAAAAACTCAACCCAATGGGGAACAATGAGAAACCTGGGAGGGGACCGCAGATGTGGGGACCCCACCACTCCCCACATCACCCCGATGCAGCAGAAAAACAGCGCAACACAAAACATAACACAAGACCTGCTTTTATTGGCGTTTAAACAGACATATACAGTACTGGCCAAAAGTTTAGACACACCTTCTCATTTCAATGTGTTTTCCTTATTTTCATGAATATTATTATTATTATTATTATTATTATTATATATCATTATTTTATTATTACTATATATTGTAGATTGTCACTGAAGGCATCACAACTATGACACCTGTGAAGTGAAAACCATTTCAGGTGACTACCTCTTGAAGTTCATCGAGAGAATGCCGAGAGTGTGCAAAGCGGTAATCCGAGCAAAGGGTGGCTATTTTGAAGAAACTAGAATATAAAACATGTTTTCAGTTATTTCATCTTTTTTTGTTAAGTACATAACTCCACATAATAATAATGATAATAATAATAATAATACATTTGATTTATAAGGCGCCTTTTCTGGGCACTCAAGGACACCGTACAAAATCACAAAAATAAAATCAAATTGGATAAAAAAAACAACAACAAAGATAGAGAAGAAAAGATGATTACAATGAATAGGCAGTCAGGAATAGGTGTGTTTTGAGTCTTGATTTGAAGAGGGATATTGAATCTAAGTTACGAAGGTCTGGTGGTAAAGAGTTCCAAAGATATGGGGCATAGCGGCTGAAAGCTCGGGCACCCATGGTGGACAGTTTAAATAAAGGGACAGTGAGATGGATGGATGAAGAGGATCTTAGGGAACGTGAGGGCGTGGCGACATGGATCAGGTCAGAGAGAAATGATGGAGAGAGGTTATGGATGGCTTTGAAATTTGAGGAGAATTATTTTAAAGTGTAAAGTGAACAAGTGTTCATTCATAGTTTTGATGCCTTCAGTGACAATCTACAATGTAAATAGTCATGAAAATAAAGAAACAACATTAAATGAGAAGGTGTGTCCAAACTTTTGGCCTGTACTATATATCCCAGGTGTCTCAATCAGCGTTTTAATAACTGCAAAATGGTTATTTGAAAAAGGTGTGTTACACGTCTCAAAATATTTGAACAACATTTACTATGTTGTGCGTAAAACCGGATATTTTCATGATGAGGACCCCGACTTTCCCCTTTCACAATCTCTCTAACTTTGAACATTCAGCAAACACAAAGTATTGACTAAATCCGCAATCCGAGCGCTTTATGGAGTCTTTGTTCCTAATGAAGGGAGATAAGCCTCTTACAAGCCTGCAATATTTTTTGTTTTAATGACCACACTTACATCTCCCGCGTACTCAAACGCATCTTTTTATTAAAAAAGACTAATCCACTTATCTGCAGAAGACATATCACAGCTCAGTGTTAGCACTTCTGAAGATGGGCATGGGTGTGTGTCCTTGTCATAACCCTATCCAATTTAGTTGTTGTTTCATTGTGTGTAACCAGTTACACACTCCTCTTTAACCTACTCAGTGGCCTTGTGGTTAATAGGGATGATACTCAAAACTGGTTTTCCCGGTTGTTCGATAACAAAAGAACCTAGTCCTCGGACTCAAATCCCTTTTTGAGAACCGGTACCCGTTATCGAGACCACTATAGTAAAGAAAAAGAGTTGGTTCTTTATTCGAATCCCTGGGAACGAATCCCGTCCCGACCAGAAATGCCCCGTGGGACATCACAAGAAATGACGTCACGTGGCTCAGTCATTAGGCGCAGATAGCGAAAGCAGGAAAAACAATGGACCGGAAAAAGCGCTCCAAGGTGTAATAAAGTTCAAAACAAAAAGGTATAATCCAATGAATAACTTTACTGAGAGATTTGAGCAGGGTACAAACACATGACCAACACTTTTACGACCAACCGGAAACATAGCAACCAGGCTAGCAACGCACCTCCTTTACGGCAACGTTCTTAAAGCAACCGCAGCACATACAACATATATGACATGATCTCCCTTTTTTTAACTTTTGTTTTTCTTTCCTTGTAAACAAAACAAAATCACACTGTATATGTGTTGTCTGTCTAATTATAAATAATGCAGACGAGGCATGTTGGCTGAGTTCTTGACGTTTACTTTCACAGCGTGCTCATAACCTCATTCTTAGCTGCCGGCGTGACGACATGCAACAACACTTTTCGGGGCTACCGCGCATGCTCGTCACTCCCGTTGCATGCTGGGTAGTGTAGTTGTCATATTCCCTAGCTCATAACATCACATCTTTCCCCCTATAAAGAAATAATGTTAACTCAATAAAGTGTATTTCTTTTTTTAGCTTTAACTTTTCATTTTTTAGCATTGTAACCACATTTGCAATCAACTTTTCTCTTCATAGAATTTTCTTTCGATAAAGAAATAAAGTGCAAAAATGTCAAAGGCAAATAGCAGCAGAAGTGCACTTTTTGGAGGGCTGTATTATTTTCAGTTTTGTGCCCAAGGGACTGATTTTATTGAACACTATATTATTATTTGTACACCTATAGTGATCACAGAGACAGGTTGTTTTCGTGTTACTGTATATATTTGTTTTTCTGAAAAATCCCACTTAATATACTTTGGGTAAAAACAGTCAATATTTATTTATTTTATTTTATATTTTTAGGGGGGTAACAGTCAATATTTATTTATTTATTAGATTTTAATGTTTTTGTTATATAATAAAAGTGAGCTTTTGTTAAACCAAATATTGTGTGTTTTTTTCCATATACAACAACCTATCTGGACTCGATAAGAGAATCGATAAGGAATCGGTTCGATAAGAGGATTCGATAATAGGCCCGAACTCGGTAATTTCTTATCAAACATCATCCCTAGTGGTTAAAGTGTCCGCCCTGAGATCGGTAGGTTGTGAGTAGAGATGGCCGATAATATCGGCCTGCCGATATTATCGGACGATAAATGCTGTCAAATGTAATATCGGAAATTATCGGTATCGGTTTCAAAAAGTAAAATTAATGACTTTTTAAAACGCCGCTGTACGGAGCGGTACATATCCGGTAAAACACGGACGTAGGCTAGTATACTCTGGACTGAAGCTGTGTGCCTTCATTGTTTTTGTAGCTGTTGTTTTGAGGCATGTTTAAAAAAAATAAAAAATAATGCACTTTGTGAAAGTCAAAGTATAGTATTTCCCATAGCTGTAGTGGGTATCAGGATTATCTCAGGGAGAGCATGTCCCAAATTTCAAGCTGCTGTTTTGAGGCATGTTAAAAAAAATAATGCACTTTGTGACTTCAATAATAAATATGGCAGTGCCATGTTGGCACTTTTTTCCATAACTGGAGTTGAAGTTGTTCTCTTATTTTGGAAAACCTTGTTTTTGATTGATTGATTGAAACTTGTATTAGTAGATTGCACAGTACAGTACATATTCTGTACAATTGACCACTAAATGGTAACACCCCAATACGTTTTTCAACTTGTTTAAGTCGGAGTCCACGTTAATCAATTCATGGTAAAGTTATAGCATAATAATGTGTTAATTCCACGACTGTATATATCGATATCGGTTGATATCGGAATCGGTAATTAAGAGTTGGACAATATCGGAATATCAGATATCGGTAAAAAAGCCATTATCGGACATCTCTAGTTGTGAGTTCAAACCCCGGCCGAGTCATACTATAAAACTGGGACCCATTACCTCCCTGCTTGGCACTCATCATCAAGGGTTGGAATTGGGGGTTAAATCACCAAAATTATTCCTGGGCGTGGCCACTGCTGCTGCTCACTGCTCCCCTCACCTCCCAGGGGGTGATCAAGGGGATGGGTCAAATGCAGTGGACAAATTTCACCACACGTAGTGTGTGTGTGACTATCATTGGTACTTTAACTTTAATATCTACTGCATGTGTGTAAAACTCTACTGTCATTGAAGTTGTGCACAAACCAATAGAAATCATTAAAGTCCTTGAGATTTGATTCAAGTCCACTGTGGTCACACTAAACCCTGAAGTAATCTCCCTAACGAAGAATAATGTGTTGATCCATACTCCGATCTTCAGCGATGCCGTATCACTTCAGAGGTGAAAGGCCACACGCGTCCTCGTGATTGGAGCTGAGTAAAAATGCCCTTGTGCAGTGGCTCGTTACATTTAATAGCCCAATATCGGAATGAGTTATTTGCATGCCACATTTAATAGAATGTAATAAACGGTTGGCCAACAATGAAGACAAACAGCTTGATTGACTATCTGGAGTAGGCGGTACATTATTGCTGCTATTATGCCCCCGCTTGTGGAGAAACAACAAAAGTTAAACCGACCTAATAATCACAAAAGCTGCCCGCTGCGACTTCAACTCCAAGAATTCCGCCCAGGAAACATTTTGGAGTGGTTGTCGTAAAATGGTAAAGTGTGTCAGGCAAACATTTTCCAAAGCTTTTTTTTTTTATTTTTTTCACCATCAAAGTTCATGTTACAGCCATTTAACAACAGAGTTTGAAATATTATAATGTAACTGGTTTTACAATATTTCTTCTATATGGAAACCCTGATGTGACTTATTTGTATTTATAATAACAAAATAAATGCCAATAAGCAATACATGTCACTGTTTCAATGATTTAAAAAATATACTGTACATTTGTATTTTTAAGTTTTTGAAATATGGCAATACTTCACCATGATAAATGTAACATATATGTAATATCGGACAATTTAGATGATTTATTGTGTTTCACTCTGTCTGTGATGTACAGTCGTGGTCAAAAGTTTACATACACTTGTAAAGAACATAATGTCATGGCTGTCTTGAGTTTCCAATCATTTCTACAACTCTTATTTTTTTTGTGATAGAGTGATTGGAGCACATACTTGTTGGTCACAAAAAATGTTCATGAAATTTGGTTATTTTATGAATTATTATGGGTCTACTGAAAATGTGAGCAAATCTGCTGGGTCAAAAGTATACATACAGCAATGTTAATATTTGCTTACATGTCCCTTGGCAAGTTCCACTGCAATAAGGCGCTTTTGGTAGCCATCCACAAGCTTCTGCTTGAATTTTTGACCACTCCTCTTCATAAAATTGGTGCAGTTCAGCTAAATTTGTTGGTTTTCTGACATGGACTTGTTTCTTCAGCATTGTCCACACTTTGGGAAGGCCATTCTAAAACCTTAATTCTAGCCTGATTTAGCCATTCATCACTTTTGACATCACATGGGCAAAGATAAGACCTTCTGGAGGAAAGTTCTGTGGTCAAATGAAACAAAAATTTAGCTGTTTGGCCACAATATCCAGCAATATGTTTGGAGGAGAAAAGGTGAGGCCTTTAATCCCAGGAACACCAAACCTACCGTCAAGCATTTTGGTGGTAGTATTATGCTCTGGGCCTGTTTTGCTGCCAATGGAACTGGTGCTTTACAGAGAGTAAATGGGACAATGAAAAATGAGGATTACCTCCAAATTCTTCAGGACAACCTAAAGTCATCAGCCCGCAGGTTGGGTCTTGGGCGCAGTTGGGTCTTCCAACAGGACAATGACCCCAAACACACGTCAAAAGTGGTAAAAGAATGGCTAAATCAGGCTAGAATTAAGGTTTTAGAATGGCCTTCCCAAAGTCCTGACTTAAACATGTGGACAATGCTGAAGAAACAAGTCCATGTCAGAAAACCAACACATTTAGCTGAACTGCACCAATTTTGTCAAGAGGAGTGGTCAAAAATTCAAGCAGAAGCTTGTGGATGGCTACCAAAAGCGCCTTATTGCAGTGAAACTTGCCAAGGGACATGTAAGCAAATATTAACATTGCTGTATGTATACTTTTAACACAGCAGATTTGGTCACATTTTCAGTAGACCCATAATAAATTCATAAAAGAACCAAACTTCATGAATGTTTTTTGTCACCAGCAAGTATGTGCTCCAATCACTCTATCACAAAAAAAATTATAGTTGTATACTGTATTACTCTAAAGCATTTTAGTGTAGGGGCCACAAACAAAACAAAAAGACAACTTCAGATTGTTTTCTTTGTCTTACTTTGGCCAAAAATAGAACAAACACATATTTAAAAAATACCGGCAGCGGTAAAGTTTAGATCCATGAAGGAAAGAAGAAAGTGAATGAATGTTTATAACTGAATACATTTACGTATGCATAAAAATGTGTTTTCTTTTGTATTATTTTTTTAAATGAATTATGACAACCTTTTTCGAAAAATATAGAATGTAAGATATTACAGGATAATGCATACATTTATCATTTGTTTTCGAAACGCTTACAAAAAAGTGGGACCCCAAAAATTTACTGTGGGACCCCATTTGTATGACTTGATGGGGTCCCCGGGACCCCATTTTGAAAATTCCTAGCGCCAACACTGATGGAGTATTGGTGCGTGCAAAACGGCAGCAGGCGGCTGTGGCCTGCGGGCCGGTTCTAATACTAATCAAATATCATCCCGGGGGCCATAGATCATTCATTCGCGGGCCGGATCTGGACCGCGGGCTTTGACTTTGACACAGAGGATTTAAAGGGAGGCTTATGCAAAAGTAAGACATTTCACTCCGTATAGGTAGTAAAAAAAAAAAGCCTCAAAAATAACATTTAATAAAGATTATACATTTAATTACAATTAATCGATTTAAACTATTATACAAACATGGGGTCTGGATCAAATATAGAGATGAGGGTCTTTAATTTGACCTGCTGCTATACTATACAAAGTGTTAACATGTGCTCAATGTTTTCTTACCATTATTGCTATGTTGTCTATTACCATTGTTGCTATGTTGTCTATTACCATTATTGCTTTGTTGTCTATTACCATTGTTGGTATATTCATTCGTCCTACATTGTTGATACAAATTATTGTTACAGTGTAATAATTATTGTTACCTGTGGTAATGCCACTATGATACGACATGTGTATTATAAACCTTAAACAAAGTAACAGTGAAACTCATGTGAATAATCACTGAATGGAGAACTGGGGGTGGGATTAAATAAATGATCTTCTTCCCACTCCCTTTCAGGCAAAACTGGACAATCATGCATTACATACTATACATTGCCTTTTGCACTATATTAATTTATATTATTATGTGTTGTCAACTTTGTACTTTTTTATGTCATTGCCTGAAATAAATAAATAAATGAAGAAAAAAATAAAATAAAATAAAAATAAAAACATGAGTTTGTGTTAGATTAAGTGAAATAAGTATTTGATGCTTTGGCAACCAGCAAGCATTCTGACTACCATAGACAGGTTGTTTGTTCATAAAGAACATAAATTAGTCTTTTCCTTTAAAAAAAAAAAAAAAGTACTCAGAATCTCAATTCATTACATGGATAAAAGAACCCTCAAAAACAGTATCTCGCAAAAACAGCCGGTTCTAATACTAATCAAATATCTTCATTCATTCGCGGGCCTTGACTTTGACACCCCTGCTCTGAAGGGAACCTATGATGATTTTAATCTACATTTACTAAAACACTTTCTTTTGATCTCGATAATATGTATTGGATTTGGGAATTGTGCATAAATTGTGTTCCCCGGTCACTTTTGTAACTTGTTTTTTTGAGTCTGTCTGCAAGATGTTCGATTTTCCCGGTGACGTTCCCGTATTGCAAAGTAGCCTGCTCAGTGTCCGCCCTGATATCGGTAGGTTGTGAGCTCAGACCCCGGCCGAGTCATACCAAAGACTATAAAAATGGGACCCATTACCTCCCTGCTTGGCACTCAGCATCAAGAGTTGGAATTGGGGGTGAAATCACCAAAAATGATTCCCGGGCGTGGCCACCGCTGCTGCTCACTGCTCCCCTCACCTCCCAGGGGGTGATGAGTCAAATGCAGAGGGTAATTTCACCACACTAGTGTGTGTGTGTGTGTGAGACTATCAGTGGCACTTTAACTTTTAACTGTGAACTTTATACAGATTCACCCGGCCTCTACAAGAGGTACACACCCGCACGCTTGCCGACCAATCCAGAGAATGCATAAAAAAAGCTGTTTTCTGCAGCGTTTTTTTGGCACTCTTGGCATGTCACACGTTGGTTTTACAAACCCTGTTTCCATATGAGTTGGAAAATTGTGTTAGATGTAAATATAAACGGAATACAATGATTTGCAAATCATTTTCAACCCATATTCAGTTGAATGCACTACAAAGACAAGATATTTGATGTTCAAACTCATAAACTTTTTTTTTTTTTTGCAAATAATAATTAACTTAAAATTTCATGGCTGCAACACGTGCCAAAGTAGTTGGGAAAGGGCATGTTCACCACTGTGTTACATGGCCTTTCCTTTTAACAACACTCAGTAAACGTTTGGTAACTGAGGAGACACATTTTTGAAGCTTCTCAGGTGGAATTCTTTCCCATTCTTGCTTGATGAACAGCTTAAGTTGTTCAACAGTCCGGGGTCTCTGTTGTGGTATTTTAGGCTTCATAATGCACCACACAATTTCAATGGGAGACAGGTCTGGACTACAGGCAGGCCAGTCTAGTACCCGCACTCTTTTACTATGAAGCCACGTTGATGTAACTCGTGGCTTGGCATTGTCTTGCTGAAATAAGCAGGGGCGTCCATGGTAACGTTGCTTGGATGGCAACATATGTTGCTCCAAAACCTGTAAGTACCTTTCAGCATTAATGGTGCCTTCACAGATGTGTAAGTTACCCATGTCTTGGGCACTAATACACCCCCATACCATCACAGATGCTGGCTTTTGAACTTTGCGCCTATAACAATCCGGATGGTTCTTTTCCTCTTCGGTCCGGAGGACACGACGTCCACAGTTTCCAAAAACAATTTTTCAATTTTCCAAAACAGATTTCCACTTTGTATCAGTCCATCTTAGATGAGCTCAGGCCCAGCGAAGCAGACGGCGTTTCTGGGTGTTGTTGATAAACGGTTTTTGCCTTGCATAGGAGAGTTTTAACTTGCACTTACAGATGTAGCGACCAACTGTAGTTACTGACAGTGGGTCTCTGAAGTGTTCCTGAGCCCTTGTGGTGATATCCTTTACACACTGATGTCGCTTGTTGATGCAGTACAGCCTGAGGGATCGAAGGTCACGGGTTTAGCTGCTTACGTGCAGTGATTTCTCCAGATTCTCTGAACCCGTTGATGATATTACGGACCGTAGATGGTGAAATCCCTAAATTCCTTGCAATAGCTGGTTGAGAAAGGTTTTTCTTTAACTGTTCAACAATTTGCTCACGCATTTGTTGACAAAGTGGTGACCCTCGCCCCATCCTTGTTTGTGAATGACTGAGCATTTCATGGAATCTACTTTTATACCCAATCATGGCACCCACCTGTTCCCAATTTGCCTTTTCACCTGTTGGATGTTCCAAATAAGTGTTTGATGAGCATTCCTCAACTTTATCAGTATTTATTGCCACCTTTCCCAACTTCGTTGTCACGTGTTGCTGGCATCAAATTCTAAAGTTAATGATTATTTGCAAAAAAAATTTTTTTTTTATCAGTTTGAACATCAAATATGTTGTGTTTGTAGCATACTCAACTGAATATGGGTTGAATATGATTTGCAAATCATTGTATTCCATTTATATTTACATCTAACACAATTTCCCAACTCATATGGAAGCGGGGTTTGTAAGTGCTTTCAACTCGCGGTGCAAAACACTGCAAAAAGGGGCACACAAAACCACATGCAAGCATGGCAGTCACTGCCAATGAGGACACTGAGGTCATGTCCTCTGTATTTTTTTTTTTTTAAGTGACTAAAAGAAAATGATATGACTGACGTGCGCTATACCACATCATGCGGTGGATCATCCTCTCAACGTACGATTTTTGGTCATGCACAGCCCGCGACAACTTAGCAACGTAACGCAATGAAGTCTACTTTTACCATAAACGTCATCCCATCCGAAAACATTACCATGCAATCAGTGGAGTGGGTCTGTTTGCGTGAAGAAGCACATTAAAATGTAAATTATTGGATGACAATGCGCTTCAAATGACATTTTACTTCACAGCATGCTCTGTCATTGCTTAGAATATAATGACACATTTTCCACATGTGCTGCCAGTGGCTCCGTGGTGGACTGCAATAGTCCTCGCTGTGCTAAGCAGAGGGTTTTGTGTTCAAACCCCGGTGGCTGAAATTTTGGAATGGTTTTTAAACAATGTTAAAATTATTTACTACGCTAAACTTCAGTGTATTATTATAAAAAGTGGACTGTTACAAAATAATGCTGATTGTCAAAGATATTAAATAATATAACACAGTGTTTTTCAACCACAGATTATGTAATTTCACCTAATTGGGTTAAAAATATTTTTTGCAAGCCAGTAATTATAATCCACAAATGTGCCGTTGTTGAGTGTCGGTGCTGTCTAGAGCTCGACAGAGTAACCATGTAATATTCTTCCATATCAGTAAGTGGCAGCAGGTAGCTAACTGCTTTGTAGATGTCGGGAACATGGTTTGTGGTGATCACAATATGGGGGAGGCATCCAATATGGAGGAGGTAGAAAGGTATCTAACACTTAAACCAAAAATAAACAAAAGGCATTGAAGCTTAGGGAAGGCTATGCAGAACGAAACTAAAACTGAACTGGCTGCAAAGTAAACAAAAACAGAATGCTGGACGACAGCAAAGACTTACAGCGTGTGGAGCAGACGGCGTCCACAAAGTAAATCCGTACATGACATGACATTCAACAATGTCCCCACAAAGAAGGATAGCGACAACTTAAATAGTCTTGAGTGCTAAAACAAAGCAGGTGCGGGGAATAGCGCTCCAAGGAAGACATGAAACTGCTACAGGAAAATACCAACAAAACAGGAAAAGCCACCAAAATAGGAGCGCAAGACAAGAACCAAAACACTGCACACAGGAAAACAGCAAAAAACTCTAAATAAGTCACGGTGTGATGTGACAGGTCGTGACAGTACTCCTACTTTGAGACAAGAGCTATAGTGATGCATGCTTGGTTATGGTTTGAATTCATATCCAACAATTGCGAGAATTACTTTTTATTGTCAATATCGGCTACTGAGTTTCATTTTTTTTATGTTTTCTGCTGGTGGTGTGCCTCCGGATTTTTTCAATGAAAAAAATGTGCCTTGGCTCAAAAAAAGGTTGAAAAGCACTGATATAACATGTGATAGTTCTACCTGAGGTGTGTCAAAGTCAAGGCCCGCGGGCCAGAACCGGCCCATGAATGAATTATCTATTGATATGTGATTAGTATTAGAACCGGCCCACAGCCGCCTGCTGCTGTTTTGCACGCACCAATACTCCGTCATTGTTGGTGCTAGGAATTTTCAAAACGGGGTCCCAGGGACCCCATCAAGTCATAAAAATGGGGTCCCACTTTTTTGTAACCGCTTTAAAAACAAATAATAAATGTATGCATTATCCTGTTATATCTCACATTCTATATTGTGTTCTGGAAAAAGGTTGTCATAAATGTTACTTAATTCATTAAAAAAAGAATACAAAAGAAAACACATTTTTATGCGTATGTAAATATATTCAGTTATAAACATTCATTCACTTTCTTCTTTCCTTCATGGATCTAAACTTTACCGCTGCCGGTATGTGTTTCTATATTTTTATTGTAATATTTTCAGAATGTGTTTGTTCTATTTTTGGCCAAAGTAAGACAAAGAAAACAGTCTGAAGTTGTCTTTATTTTTTAGTTTCAACGCCATGATTGTAATAGTCCGGCCCGCGGCCCCTGAGCTAAAATGAGTTTGACACCCCTGCTTTGGAGTAATAGAGTGTACAACTGTTGTATTTTTGGAAACTCAAGACAGCCATGACATGTTCTTTACAAGTGTATGTAAACTTTTGACCACGACTGTACATCACAGACAGAGTGAAACACAATAAATCATGTAAATTGTCTAATATTACATATATGTTACATTTATCATAATTAAGTATTGCCATATTTTACAAACTTAAAATACAAATGTGGCACAAATGTACCGTATATTTTTAAATCATTGAAACAGTGACATGTATTTTTTATTGGTATTTATTTTGCTATTATAAATACAAATAAGTCACATCAGGGTTTCCATAGCATTTTTTTTAGCTAAAAGGCTATTCCTGAAGAAATATTGTAATACCAGTTACATTATAATATTTCACACCCTGTTGTTAAATGGCTGTAACATGAACTTTGTTGCTGAAAAAAATAGCGCTGTCGGTATTTTTTTCTATATTTTTATTGTAATATTTTCAGAATGTGTTTGTTCTATTTTTGGCCAAAGTAAGACAAAGAAAACAATCTGAAGTTGTCTTTATTTTTTAGTTTTAATGCCATGATTTTACAAACCCCGTTTCCATATGAGTTGGGAAACTGTGTTAGATGTAAATATAAACAGAATACAATGATTTGCAAATAATTTTCAACCCATATTCAGTTGAATATGCTACAAAGACAACATATTTGATGTTCAAACTGATAAACTTTTTTTTTTTGCAAGTAATCATTAACTTTAGAATTTGATGCCAGCAACACGTGACAAAGAAGTTGGGAAAGGTGGCAATAAATACTGATAAAGTTGAGGAATCAAACACTTATTTGGAACATCCCACAGGTGTGCAGGCTAATTGGGAACAGGTGGGTGCCATGATTGGGTATAAAAACAGCTTCCCAAAAAATGCTCAGTCTTTCACAAGAAAGGATGGGTTGAGGTACACCCCTTTGTCCACAACTGCGTGAGCAAATAGTCAAACAGTTTAAGAATAACGTTTCTCAAAGTGCAATTGCAAGAAATTTAGGGATTTCAACATCTACGGTCCATAATATCATCAAAAGGTTCAGAGAATCTGGAGAAATCACTCCACATAAGCGGCATGGCCGGAAACCAACATTAAATGACCGTGACCTTCGATCCCTCAGACGGCACTGTATCAAAAACCGACATCAATCTCTAAAGGATATCACCACATGGGCTCAGGAACACTTCCTGAAAACCACTGTCACTAAATACAATTGGCCGCTACATCTGTAAGTGCAAGTTAAAGCTCTACTATGCAAAGCGAAAGCCATTTATCAACAACATCCAGAAACGCCGCCGGCTTCTCTGGGCCCGAGATCATCTAAGATGGACTGATGCAAAGTGGAAAAGTGTTCTGTGGTCTGACGAGTCCACATTTCAAATTGTTTTTGGAAATATTCAACATCGTGTCATTGGGACCAAAGGGGAAGCGAACCATCCAGACTGTTATCGACGCAAAGTTCAAAAGCCAGCATCTGTAATGGTATGGGGGTGCATTAGTGCCCAAGGCATGGGTAACTTACACATCTGTGAAGGCACCATTAATGCTGAAAGGTACATACAGGTTTTGGAACAACATATGCTGCCATCTAAGCGCCGTCTTTTTCATGGACGCCCTTGCTTTTTTCAGCAAGACAATGCCAAGCCACATTCAGTACGTGTTACAACAGCGTGGCTTCGTAAAAAAAGAGTGCGGGCACTTTCCTGGTCCGCCTGCAGTCCAGACTTGTCTCCTATTAAAAATGTGTGGGACATTATGAAGCCTAAAATACGACAGCGGAGACCCCGGATTGTTGAACGACTGAAGCTCTACATAAAACAAGAATGGGAAAGAATTCCACTTTCAAAGCTTCAACAATTAGTTTCCTCAGTTCCCAATCGTTTATTGAGTGTTGTTAAAAGAAAAGGTGATGTAACACAGTGGTGAACATGCCCTTTCCCAACTACTTTGGCACGTGTTGCAGCCATGAAATTCTAAGTTAATTATTATTTTCAAAAAAAAAATAAAGTTTATGAGTTTAAACATCAAATATGTAGTCTTTGTAGTGCATTCAATTGAATATGGGTTGAAAAGGATTTGCAAATCATTGTATTCCGTTTATATTTACATCTAACATCCCAACTCATATGGAAACGGGGTTTGTAATAGTCCGGCTGGCGTGTGGACAGATTTTCCTCCATGCAGCCCTTGAGCTAAAATGACTTTGACACCCCTGATCTACCTCAATAAAAAGGTGTTGTATTTATATGGTGCTGGAATACCCATTATTTCAACTTTTCAAAGCCTCTCTTAGACAACCAATTTTTGACCTCGGTATTTTTCAAATCCTAGTTACGGCCTTGCATGCAAGTGCATGCCAAAATGCATGAACCTTGGGATTTTTAGCTTTTGCATAGTTTTCCATGAGTATCCAACAATGTAACACATTTTGTATGTAAAAAAAAAAAAAAAAAAGACAAAATTGATCATAGGTCCCTTTAAAAGGCTCTGGCTTATTATAGGTTAAATATGGTATCAACAAATGGAAAAATAATAATTCAACTAATGCATGCTTGTCTTCCAGTATGACTTTGTGGAGCTGCTGGATGGAAGTCGTCTTCTATCCAAACGATCCCTTAGTGACGTGGACATGGCACATGTACCCTTTCTTGGTGGTTTGGACTCGCAAAGAATGGTCCGACACAAGCGCTCAGTGAACGTGCACGAGGCTGGCTTCATTCATTACCTGGACATGGGCATTTGGCATCTGGCCTTTTACAACGACGGGCGCAATACGGAACAAGTGTCTTTCAATACTGTCATCATTGGTAAGTCTTTGTCACAGGTCATTTCATTTTGATCTGCACATATTTGGATTCTCATTCAGAAAGTCTTCACCACCCCATGCAAAGTCCACACGCATTGAGTTTAAATAAAAAAGCTCAATCCATGTGAGAAGACTTTTGCAGGCTGTCAAGCTGAGATTCTGCTATAACCCGTAAAACAAGCTCATTGTACCGTATTTTCCGGACCATAGGGCGCACCGGATTAGAAGGCGCACTGCCAATGAATGGGCAAAATTCAAACTTTTTTTATATATATAAGGTGCATTTAAGGAGTAATTTTTATTTTTTTCTAAATGTAAAACATTTCCTTGTGGTCTACATAACATATAATGGTGGTTCTTTGGTCAAAATGTTGCTTAGATTATGTTTTACAGATCATCTTCAATCCGCTTTCTGACAGTCTTATTTACGTGGCTCACCTTCGACAGCGTCATCTTTGTTGTAGCGGTGTAGCGTGCAAGGACGGGAGTGGAAGAAGTGTCAAAAGATGGCGCTAACTGTTTTAATGACATTCAGACTTTACTTCAATCAATAACGGAGCAGCATCTCCTCATCCGGAAACAACCACACCGGAAATGTGTCCCGTAAAAAAACGTCCGACCGGAACTCTCTAATAATTAAAGTTCCTTGGGTGAATAATGTTAACTCACCACACCGGTATGTTTTAGCGCTTTCATGGCGAGTTTACTGACAGATATAAGTAAGAACTTTACACTACTTTATATTAGAAATGGCAACAGTGGAGGATGAATGTTCCATAACAAGAAGATAGAGAAAAAGAAGAAGCTTATTGACTACGACCACGGACTACAAAGGCAGACGCGCGCAATTTTTCATGATTCATGCAGATCCCAAATACAAATCAGCAGGTGCCAGAAGGTAAGAAAAGTTGCTTTTGCATAATATTGCATAACAAAACACCAGATAATATGTTTTAGCTTATACATACCATAATAATACTCGTATGTTGAAGCACAGTACAATCCATCAAGCGGTGCGGCTTCATAGCTTACCAAAGTCGTACTAAAACATTTTGATAGATTTTCGAGTGCCGTGTGTAATGTTCTTTATTTTCAATGGAACATATCAAATGTTGGTGTTGTTTACCTGAGTCATATTAAGTTAAGTTAAAGTTAAAGTACCAATGATTGTCACACACACACAAGGTGTGGTGAAATTTGTCCTCTGCATTTGACCCATCCATTTGTTCACCCCCTGGGAGGTGAGGGGAGCAGTGGGCAGCAGCGGTGCCGCGCCCGGGAATCATTTTTGGTGATTTAACCCCCAATTCCAACTCTTGATGCTGAGTGCCAAGCAGGGAGGTAATGGGTCCGACTCGGCCGGGGTTTGAACTCACAACCTACCGATCTCAGGGCGGACACTCTAACCACCAGGCCACTGTGTCAGAGCATGCAGCTTTTATGCATGGAGTTAGTGAAGCAAGGTCTCCAACTGACAAGATGCAGTCTTAAATATATCATACAGTACATACATTTCTCATAGTCATTCACATCGACGTCCCACTGGGGGTGAGTTTTTCCTTGCCCTTATGTGGGCTCTGTACCGAGGATGTCGTTGTGGCTTGTGCAGCCCTTTGAGACACTTGTGATTTAGGGCTATATAAATAAACATTGTATATGCAGATCATATGCTGATTATCACAACACCTGCAATGCTGGGAGGAGAAGATGCAAATATAATAATTTAGCACTCGCAATGGGATTTATCAAGCCTGAAACTGTTTTGAGACTGCTGTTATTTAGCAAGTTATGAATGTACGTGCTTGCTGGCACAGTTACGCACAAACGGCTTCACCGCGGTCAGAAGGAGGCGATCACTGCAGTGATAGACGATGGAGAATGTGGGTGTCAACATATTTGGATAGTCAGAAATAAAAATATGTGCATTATTCTATTCAGCAGTATTATTTTATAATTTTATAAATACTGGATGACTTAAGGGGCTGATTAAAGTAAATTCAATTGATTCACTTTGAAGTCTGCTGTTGTTTTTACTGGCATTCATTTTTTGTATGGTATAAGCCAAAAGAGGATACAAACTATTGTTGTGTACTGGATTTTCCACAGCATCACAAAACACTGCGACAGGGATCATTAACTGGCAGACTGTGGTACGAGTCTAGACCCAGGCGCCATACCATTTGGACCTGGACTTACAGTCTATTAATTATTCAAAGATTTGAAGTTTTGACGGAGTTAAAACAGCCCACATTCCAGACAGTAAACATGGCGACTCTAAATGCAGAGACAGACGAAAGTGAAGCAAAGCAACCGTCACGTAAGACTGAGTGATGTCGACAGAAATAAGAAGGAATGGAGTGAGATTTATGCAGAGGGAGGACGGAGACAATGATACTATTGCCCTCTCTCGCCCTGACCACCTGCCACAATAGAGAGAAAGCGACGAATCGGAGACAACAGAATAGTAAATAAACATGGCGCTCTGTAAGAAGAGGAACATTGGTACTTTAATTTAGCTTTAACTGTGTTTTGGTCTTGAAGACCTTTTTGTCATCATTGTACGAGAAATAAAACCAGAAAAACGTCCAAGGCACAACAATAATGCAAAGTCCACGGTACCTGTTGCTCCGTTGTGAAATGAATTATATTTATATAGCGCTTTTCTCTAGTGACTCAAAGCGCTTTTACATAGTGAAACCCAATATCTAAGTTACATTTAAACCAGTGTGGGTGGCACTGGGAGCAGGTGGGTAAAGTGTATTGCCCAAGGACACAACGGCAGTGACTAGGATGGCAGAAGCGGGGATCGAACCTGCAACCCTCAAGTTGCTGGCACGGCCGCTCTACCAACCCAGCTGTACGGCAAGGACTTCCTTGCTTTTCTGACAAAAGTCCACCCATCAACCAGTATTTCTGGACTATTTGGAGCCCTTAAAATCCTTTCATTTTCTCAAAAATCAACAGTGCGCCTTATAACGCGGTGCGCCTAATGTACTAATACATTATGGTTGTGCTTCCTGACCTCGAAGCATTTTTATTTGGTACATTGTGTATATCATCATCATCGGCGGTCACTCGAAAGAGTATGACGATCCTCTTGGTAGGGGTGTATCCCTTTATGGAGGATGCCTGTGCGTGACTCAGTTTTACGTGGGGAGACTGGTGCACTGACAGTCACCACACGATCCTTGACAGAATCGGGTCAGGGTCCAGTGGCATGGAGTCCAAAACGACTGGGGACCCTTTTCTGCTGCAGCCTTCTTCCGCCATCGCAGCCGTTGTGGTAGTTCTTAAATCTACCGTCTCCCGCCTGCTCCGCCGCTGAGGTCTTCACCGTATCCCTGGCTAGGGGGCAGTCAGGTACTAGGCCTTTGCCAAGGGCCACCTGGGGTAACAGTATTAAAGGGGTTAACCTCCTAGTGCCCCAAGACCCCATAGAGGAACCGCCACTGCCGGATGCACTTTAACGTCATGCCCAGGACAAAAATTGTGTAATGATACATGTGATCAGTAGATGGCAGTCACACATAAGAGATAAGTGTGGACTGCATGTAGACTGTTCAATAAGACTCTAAAAGTACAGGTTAGCAAGCAAGCCCGTAACCATGATGTTTCATTGAGAATATCAAACATTATCTGTCAAAACGCTTTAGTACGACTTTGGGATTGTTGGCGCATTACAGCTCCCATAGTCAGACGTGCTGCACTTCAACATGCGAGTCCTATTATGGTGATGTAGCAAGGACGGGAGTCGAAGGATAGAGCTAACTGTTTTAATGACATCCAGACTTCTGCTTAAAACAACAAAAACCTACTCAGTGGCCTAGTGGTCAGAGTGTCCGCCCTGAGATCGGTAGGTTGTGAGTTCAAACCCCGGCCGAGTCATACCAAAGACTATAAAAATGGGACCCATTACCTCCCTGCTTGGCACTCAGCATCAAGGGTTGGAATTGTGGGTTAAATCACCAAAAATTATTCCCAGGCGTGGCACCGCTTCTGCTCACTGCTCCCCTCACCTCCCAGGGGGTGAACAAGGGGATGGGTCAAATGCAGAGGACAAATTTCACCACACCTAGTGTGTGTGTGACTATCATTGGTACTTTAACTTTAACAACGGTATCCCTTCATTCCCGTTTTAATGTTTAATTAATTCTCTGTTGCCATTTCTAATATAAAGTAGCGTGTATTTCTAACTTATACATCTGTCACTAGCCACGCTATGGAAGTGCTAAAAACTACTGGTACAACAAAGATGAGGGGGAGAAGACGCTGTCCAAGTGGAGCCACGTAGATAAAACCGCCCGCTAAATGGTGAATCCTGAAGAGACGGTCAGAAAGCGGCTTGAAGATATGTGCAACATTTTTACCAAAGAATCAGAATCAGAAATACTTTATTAATCCCAGAGGGGAAATTAAGATTTTCAGCACAATCCTATTCAAGATCAGACAAACATTACAGGGAGACAGAACAGGATCGCTGATGGGTCTGCCAACTTCCGGCGCCCCTTACAAAAAAGGTGAGAAACAGGTAAACGCTACAAAAGTAAAACAACGAAAAATAATTAACCAATAATATATATTGCGCACACACACGATTGCACCATGCATGGACAAGCAACCAAACAAAAACATCATTTCAACACCCATATACACTCTGGTGGCCTCTGCGGTGTTCTGCTGGGATCGGGGGGGAGCATGGCCAGAGACAGGAGCAGACCCAACAAAGCAACCAAGAGAGCCGACTCCATCCTCGTCAAAGAACCACCATTACATGTTATGTACCGTATTTTTCGGAGTATAAGTCGCACCGGAGTATAAGTCGCACCTGGCGAAAAAGGAAAAACATATATAAGTCGTACTGGAGCCCGGCCAAACTATGAAAAAAACTGCGACTTATAGTCCGAAAAATACGCTAAGTCGCTCCTGAGTATAAGTCGCACCCCCGGCCAAACTATGAAAAAACTGCGACTTATAGTCCGAAAAATACGGTAAGTCGCTCCTGAGTATAAGTCGCACCCCCGGCCAAACTATGAAAAAACTGCGACTTATAGTCCGAAAAATACGGTAAGTCGCTCCTGAGTATAAGTCGCACCCCCGGACAAACTATGAAAAAACTGCGACTTATAGTCCGAAAAATACGGTAAGTCGCTCCTGAGTATAAGTCGCACCCCCGGCCAAACTATGAAAAAACTGCGACTTATAGTCTGAAAAATACGCTAAGTCGCTCCTGAGTATAAGTCGCACCCCCGGCCAAACTATGAAAAAACTGCGACTTATAGTCCGAAAAATACGGTAGACCAGTGTTTTTCAACCTTTTTTTAGTCAAGGCACATTTTTTGCATTGAAAAAATGCGGAGGCACACCACCAGCAGAAATCATTAAAAAATGAAACTCAGTTGACAGTAAAAAGTTGTTGCCGCAATTGTTGGATATGACTTTAAACCATAACCAAGGATGCATTACTATAGCTCTTGTCTCAAAGTAGGTGTACTGTCACCACCTGTCACATCACGCCGTGACTTATTTTGAGTTTTTTGTTGTTTTCCTGTGTGCAGTGTTTTAGTTCTTGTCTTGCGCTCCTATTTTAGTGGCTTTTTCTCTTTTTTGGTATTTTCCTGTAGCAGTTTGAGCGATATTTCCCGCATCTACTTTGTTTTAGCAATCAAGAATATTTATGTGGTTTGTATCCTTCTTTGTGGGGACATTGTTGATTGTCATGTCATGTTCGGATGTACATTGTGGACGCCGTCTTTGCTCTACAGTAAGTCTTTGCTGTCGTCCAGCACTCTGTATTTGTTTACTTTGTAGCCAGTTCAGTTTTAGTTTCGTTCTGCATGGCCTTCCCTAAGCTTCAATGCCTTTTCTTAGGGTCACTCACCTTTTGTTTATTTTTGGTTTAAGCACACTGCCTCCCGCTGTTTCCGACATCTACAGAGCTATTAGCTACCGGCTGCCACCTACTGATATGGAAGAGTATTACACGGTTACTTTGCCGAGCTCTAGACAGCACCGACACTCAAAAACAACACATCATTTGCAGACTATAATTACTGGTTTGCAAAAAATATCTTTAATCCAAATAGGTGAAACTAGATCATCTCCCACGGCACACCAGAGTGTATCTCACGGCAAATTAGTGTGCCGCGGCACAGTGGTTGAAAAACACTGATGTAGACCACTAGGAAGTGTTTTAAAAGTAGAACAAAATCTTAATCTGACCCCTTTATTGTACCTTCTAATCCGGTGCGCCTATGTTTTGGAAACAGACCTTCCCATAGGGCGTGCGCCTTATGGTTCGGTGGGCCCTTTAGTAAAATACGATAATAGAATGGTTTATGTTTGTTTTGAAAATGCATACAATTACAACATGATGCATCACAATTTGTTAGGAGTTAAATATGATACACACATTACCTGCAACACTTCTGTGCTGACATCAAGCATCACAAGAAGGACAAAAAAAAAATAGTGTGCTGTGTTGAGAGTGAGCAAGAGCTCGGAAGCAGGATAATTGGATTTTAGAATGTGTTGATTGGGCTGACTGCATGTAACTATAGCAACTGTAGCAGACATGTCTTTCAGTGTGTTTTTTTATTATTCTCATGACATACTGTTCTATTTCCTGCCCGCCCAATTAACTTGCACCCTTGCACCACCTCTTTGCTAAATCAGAGTCGATTATGGAGTGTCCCCAGAACTGTCATGGAAATGGAGATTGTCTCTCAGGAATATGTCATTGTTTTCCCGGATTCCTGGGGCCCGACTGCTCTCGAGGTATGCAAATAAAAAAGGATGTAAATGTTGGAATAGCGAATGTGACCTGTAATGCAACATGTACAGGTAATAGGATTTTTTGCTGCAGAACCTTCAGTTTTTAAAGTACGGTACAGTGACTAATTATTCCCTTCATCTTTGACTTCTCAATTTTTTTAGTACACTAAATATTCCAACAGTTTTGAGTAGCATTAGGTAAAACTAAGATTAGCTTGTTATTTCACAACATAATAACAGTAACATTGGCCTTGGTATTCTTGTAGAGAATGACGGTTGACTGCTATTTTATGCTGGCCTTTTTTATTTTTGTATTTATTTTTTGTTTGCAACTTTTACATATACTGTACACGGTAATTAGGATTTGTTATATATTGTATATACAGTCGCGATCAAAAGTTTACATACCCTTGTAAAGAACATAATGTCATGGCTGTCTTGAGTTTCCAATACTTTCTACAACTTTTATTTTTTTGTGATAGAGTGATTGGAGCACATACTTGTTGGTCACAAAAAACATTCATGAAGTTTGTTTATTTTATGAAATGATTATGGGTCTACTGAAAATGTGATCAAATACATACAGCAATGTTAATATTTGGTTACATGTCCCTTGGCAAGATTCACTGCAATCATTTTTGAACACATCTGACCACAGAACTTTCCTCCAGAACGTCTTAACTTTGTCCATGTGATGTCAGATGAAACAAAAAATGAGCTCTTTGGCCACAATACCCAGCAATATGTTTGGAGGAGAAAATGTGAGGCCTTTAATCCCAGGAACACCATTCCTACCGTCAAGCATGGTGGTGGTAGTATTATGCTCTGGGCCTGTTTTGCTGCCAATGGAACTTGTGCTTTACAGAGAGTAAATGGGACAATGAAAAAGGAGGATTACCTACAAATTCTTCAGGACAACCTAAAATCATCAGCCCGCAGGTTGGGTCTTGGGCGCAGTTGGGTGTTCCAACAGGACAATGACCCCAAACACACGTCAAAAGTGATAAAGGAATGGCCTTCCCAAAGTTCTGACTTAAACGTGTGGACAATGCTGAAGAAACAAGTCCATGTCAGACAACTTAACACATTTAACTGAACTGCACCAATTTTGTCAAGAGGAGTGGTCAAAAATTCCAGCAGAAGCTTGTGGATGGCTACCAAAAGCGCCTTATTGCAGTGAAACTTGCCAAGGGACATGTAAGCAAATATTAACATTGCTGTATGTATACTTTTGACCCAGCAGATTTGCTCACATTTTCAGTAGACCCATAATAAATTCATTAAAAAAAACAACTTCACAAATGTTTTTTGTGACCAACAAGTATGTGCTCCAATCACTCTATCACAAAAAAATAAGAGTTGTAGAAATGATTGGAAACTCAAGACAGCCATGACATTATGTTCTTTACAAGTGTATGTCAACTTTTGATTGCGACTGTATTATATAAAAAATATATTATATCAGTATTTATTATATACTGTATATATAATATGTAATATGTAAATATTGCTACTATGGTACATTTTTAGTCTACTTAATACCTGCATTATCCTTTCCATCCTTCCCCCTTCCATTCTTTTAAACTGAGCTACTTTGTGGAACAATTTCCCTTGTGGATCAATACATTTTGTCAAAGTCTAAGTTTCTTCAATGGAAGCAAATAAAAGGATGATTGATTGAAGACCTCCTCTTGTATCAGCGATGCATCGTCATCATTTTGATATTTGTACTTTCAAAGAGAAAAACTGAAGGAAAACTTCCACAGTGTGGTGT
>NC_084574.2:22687500-22712500 GCF_033978685.3 Nerophis lumbriciformis
GTAAAGCACCAGTTCCATTGGCAGCAAAACAGGCCCTGAGCATAATACTACCACCACCATGCTTGATGGTAGGTTTGGTGTTCCTGGGATTAAAGGCCTCACCTTTTCTCCTCCAAACATATTGCTGGGTATTGTGGCCAAAAAGCTAAATTTTTGTTTCATCTGACCATAGAACTTTCCTCCAGAAGGTCTTATCGTTGTCAATAATAAATTCATAAAATAATCAAACTTCATGAATGTTTTTTGTGACAAACAAGTATGTGCTCCAGTCAGTCTATCACAAAAAAATAATAGTTGTAGATATATGTATATATCTGCTTTAGAATAGGCAGTGTGGCTGAGCTTTTTTTAATGTGTATTTCTTTCTCTCTGCGCCTCCAGTTGATTGCATCGACCCCAGTTGTTCCGCCCATGGAGTGTGTATTCATGGCGAGTGTCACTGTCAGCTGGGCTGGGGCGGAGCCAGCTGTGAGATTGCCAAGGCTATGTGTCCAGACCAGTGTTCGGGTCATGGCACTTTCAATGCAGAGACCAGCACTTGTACCTGTGACCAGAACTGGACCGGACCAGACTGCTCCTTAGGTTTGTACCATGAAGTTTACTGAAGGATGCATGTGCATGTACGAAGGAAAGAAGGAACTTTTTGACTACAGCGAGGACAACAAATGGCGGACTCGCACAAAGTACTTTGGGTAAATTGATACCTTATATGGACGTCATCGGTTGTAAAAACGTCACAGATTGTGCAAACTCCAAACGGATTGTTTCACGAAAGTATGAATGAAAGCAAAATTGTTTTATAGATATGTCCGCCTTGCCTCTATGGTTTCATTTCAAATTGCCAGGACTTATGCAGAACCCAAATACACAACAGCAGGTAAGTACTCATAATAGATGTCCCTTTAAAGTACATTTTCACACTTGCATAATTCAACATGTTTGAAAAGGAGCCGAAGGAAGTTGAGTTTATTGAATCATACTTCTCCTGTATGCCATTCTTTGGAGAAAAAAAAGAAGAAATATCTAAATACCGTGGTACTTCAACTTATGAGCACGAATCGTTCCACAACCAAGCTTGTTACTCAAATCACTTTTATTTCAAATCAGCCCCCCAATTTAATTGACATTTAATTTCTCAAAACAGCACAATTTTAACATTTCAACTTTTACATAACACATATTGTATACAAATCCATACAATAGATTGTACTACGATTTTTATGAAAAACTTGGTTGTATTGAATAGTGTAATAAACTAATAATTAGGGATGTCCGGTAATGGCTTTTTGCCGATATCCGATATTCCGATATTGTCCAACCCTTTAATTACCGATACCGATATCAACCGATACCGATATCAACCGATATATGCAGTCGTGGAATTAACACATTATTATGCTTAATTTGTACAACCAGGTATGGTGAGGATAAGGTACTTTTAAAAAAAATTAATAAAATAAGCATAAAACATTTTCTTGAATAAAAAAGAAAGTAAAACAATTTAAAAACAGTTATATAGAAACTAGTAATTAATGAAAATTAGTCAAATTAACTGTTAAAGGTTAGTACTATTAGTGGACCAGCAGCACGCACAATCATGTGTGCTTACGGACTGTATCCTTGCAGACTGTATTGATATATATTGATATATAATGTAGGAACCAGAATATTAATAACAGAAAGAAACAACCCTTTTGTGTGAATGAGTGTAAATGGGGGAGGGTTTTTTTTGGGTTGGTGCACTAATTGTAAGTGTATCTTGTGTTTTTTATGTTGATTTAATATATAAAAAAAAAAAAAAAAAAAAAAAAAAAAAGGATACTGATAATGAAAAAAACGATGCCGATAATTTCCGATATTACATTTTAACGCATTTATCGGCCAATAATATCGGCAGGCCGATATTATCGGACATCTCTACTAATAATTGTTATTAGATTATTATTATTCATGATTTAAATGTATATCTGGAATAAAAATAAAAAGGCCACAATAGTTTTTTGTCAGAAAATATCTACTTTGTTGTGCAGTGCATGGCATCATATTCTTTCTTCAATCCCGCTGTTTTGAAGAGAGGAAAAAAAAATCTTTGTTTAATGAAAAAAACAATATAATCCAACATGAATCAGTTTATAGTTCTACTTGCCTATAGATTTGTTTCATAATCCAGTTATATTAAAACTAAAAATGGCAAAAACATAATCTGTCACTTGAACTTGTAACTTTTCTTACTTTTATGATCATTTATGAATGATACTTTAAGATGCTGTTTTTTTCTAATTACTTACAAGTGTGCATTTCTATGGAAATTATTTAGTGATATCTGGGTGCACACAAGGTAAAATATGTTTTTAATTTTCTTATGTTATTTTCCGATGACGTTACTGTCAATCCAAAATGTTCTGTCATTCATTTCCAGACTTATAATTGAAATATAAATAAGCCAACGAGGTGTCAATATCCTTGTGTCGCTGAACTGAGCTGAGCGTCAGCAAGGAAACGATGAACGATAGAAGAGTATTCCAATACAGCACTACTGTATAAGGCAGGGGTCAGCAACCCAAAACGTTGAAAGAGCCATTTTGGACCAAAAATACAAAAAACAAATCTGTCTGGAGCTGCAAAAAATGAAAAGCTGTATATAAGTGTTATAATGAAGTCTATATTAGCTATAATAGCCTACTATCAAAACGACTTTAAAAGTCTTCTATAATTGGTATAATGAAGGCAACACATGACATAAGTGTCTGTATTAGCTATAATAGCCTACTATCAAAATGACTAGGTGTCGCAGGCTGACACAAATCATTGTTGACAGAAATGTTGAAAATGTATATTTATTCTACACATTTTTACAACATTAGAAACCATTAGTAAAACAGAGGCTACTTAGAAGCTGACATAACTCCTGGAAATTACTGGCTTTTAATGGCCAAAGGTATAGATGTGTGTGTCCAATTTAAAGGAAATGACAGGCTGTCTTCTTTTAATAGATTTATTACAATCTTTGGCAAGCTAGGTAATGTTTGCTGTGGTCTGGAACAACATGGCACACAACGCCAATATTACATACAGATAATGTGTCATGAGACATGCAAAACTAAATTGTATACAAAGAGGATAAAAGTAAAGGATATTAAATGATCTCAAATATACTTACAAATGAGGCATAATGATGCAATATGTACATACAGCTAGCCTAAATCGCATGTTAGCATTGATTAGCTTGCAGTCATGCACTGACCAAATATGCCTGATTAGCACTCCAACAAGTCAATAACATCAACAAAGCTCACCTTTGTGCATTCATGCACAGCATGAAACGTTTGGTGGACAAAATGAGACAACGAAGGAGTGGAAGATTTGACATGTAAACAAACTGTTGCGTCACAGTCCACACTATGGTGAGTTCAAGAACCGCCGAAATTAGTAGGACAAAACCATGTTCACCAAATAGTCTCATCAGTGAAGAATACACACAAACATATTAAACAGTGGTAATTCTAACAATCAGGAAGGTTTGTGTCATGTTTGTCCTCAAACAAAAACCATACTAAAACAAAACAAAAAAAAATTCCCCCATCTTTTTCCATTTCTAATCCTTTTTTAAAAATGCTCCGGAGAGCCACTAGGGCGGCACTAAAGAGCCACATGCGGCTCGAGAGCCGCGGGATGCTGACCTTTGGTATAGGTTTATAGGGTGTATAAGGTTTTTGAAATCAGTGTATCAGTATATACACTAGGAAACAAACGGAACAGTGACCCTCTGGTACTACCTTCCCTCACCCCTTAGGCGGACAATCTCCAGGACATAGATCCAAAACTAAAACCTTCTGGTAAACACGTTCCAGGATGTATTTTTGACTGGTGGCTAAGTGGTCATCACTCAACTTGAAGGTTGGCAGCTGTGATCCTGACTGCATCAGAACTCTGTCAAAGACTTCAGTTGATATACTATAGCATGATTCTGAAATACACCAAAATCATCAATTGGAATTTAAATCATACTTTCTTCAATTTGATTCAAAATGAAAGTGCAATTACAAAATATGTAATTACAAAATTAATGTAGAAATTTAGCAAACAAATACAATAACTGTAATAATAGTCAATAATAATTGTTTACCTATAAAACCAGGCATGGCCTCAGGCAGGAACGATTTACAAACCCTGTTTCCATATGAGTTGGGAAATTGTGTTAGATGTAAATATAAACGGAATACAATGATTTGCAAATCATTTTCAACCCATATTCAGTTGAATATGCTACAAAGACAACATATTTGATGTTCAAACTGATAAACATTTTTGTTTTTGCAAATAATCATTAAACTTTAGCATTTGATGCCAGCAACACGTGACAAAGAAGTTGGGAAAGGTGGCAATAAATACTGATAAAGTTGAGAAATGCTCATCAAACACTTATTTGGAACATCCTACAGGTGAACAGGCAAATTGGGAACAGGTGGGTGCCATGATTGGGTATAAAAGTAGATTCCATGAAATGCTCAGTCATTCACAAACAAGGATGGGGCGAGGGTCACCACTTTGTCAACAAATGCGTGAGCAAATTGTTGAACAGTTTAAGAAAATCCTTTCTCAACCAGCTATTGCAAGGAATTTAGGGATTTCACCATCTACGGTCCATAATATCATCAAAGGGTTCAGAGAATCTGGAGAAATCCCTGCACGTAAGCAGCTAAGCCTGTGACCTTCGATCCCTCAGGCGGTACTGCATCAACAAGCGACATCAGTGTGTAAAGGATATCACCACATGGGTTTAGGAACACTTCAGAAACCCACTGTCAGAAACTACAGTTGGTCGCTACATCTGTAAGTGCAAGTTAAAACTCTCCTATGCAAGGCGAAAACCGTTTATCAACAACACCCAGAAACGCACAAGGGGCCTAGATCTTAACATTATAATCAAACTATGCAATGGAATCTAATATATCCCTATCGGTTATCAAAAAAAATATTTGTTGAGTGATCCCAAGGATGATCCGTCGCATTCCCAGACATGTCGAACTATCTGGTGCTCCAGATATCATTCTACACAACAAAACAGATAAAAACTTGGAAAAGCATGGATGTCTACAACTTCTTTGTGTGTGGCTTGGTCAAGAAAATTGATATCAAGACTCTCCCGGATAAATCATTCAGGTTGCATTTCATGAATCAACTTCGCGTCTACAGCCATGTTTGTTGCCTCATTGCTGTTGTTGTTGCACACGCCGTTTAAGTCTGTGTGACTGTGTTATGTTAGGTCTGCATTTTAAGCATCTGAGAAGTCCAACACTCCTCAGACTTAACTAATTTATAATAAAATATGTATTATATTTGTATTTTCCATACAGAGGTCTGTCAGGTGGTCTGCGGTCACCACGGCGTTTGTTATGGTGGTCTGTGCCGATGCGAAGAAGGGTGGGCCGGAACTGTGTGTGACCAGAAGGCCTGCCATCCCTTATGTAGCAAGAACGGTGTGTGTAAGGAGGGCAAGTGTGAGTGTGACCAGGGCTGGACCGGGGAGCATTGCAATATCGGTAAGTGGATCACATCAACAGAGTTGAGCACTGCATTCCAATACTGTACTTCATAAATTGTGAGGGAATAATGCATGGTGGTACTTCTACTTGATTCTTGACCATTGTTTTGTCTTTGTATCTATCATGAATGTGCATCGACATACTTTGTATGGATGATGCACTGATTGCTTTGAATTGAGATTATGTACAAAAGCAAATATAAATCCAAAGATATTCAATTCTCTTGTGTAGCTATTATAATTCCCGGTGTAAACCCTTGCATAATTGTGTAGGTTGCCAGAAGCCCAGGCAGTAGATTGTAATTGTAATCCATTGTCACGTTTCAGACATGGTTGAGTTTGGCTTACAATGCTAAGTTTTTACCAGTAAACCCTGAAGAGGCCTGCATTATTATACCATGATTAGACTGACACATTGTAATTCCAAAAACAAAGAAGAGGAATGTGACATAGCAAAGAAAGAAAACACTTGAGGACATCCAACATGTGTTCTTTCATCTTTGCATGTGAGAAGCCAATTCCATTCATCCATCTATTGTATCACGTTCAAGCGGAAGACTGTCTCGAGGCTTGAAGTACATCATGTCAGGTTTTACCCTCCCACGAATGTGCCAAACATAAGAGACGATGACGCAAATTGGAGAGCATCTCAGTGAAGAAGTATGCAATGCGCAAATACGAGCTCTTTCAGAACGACAGAACGACATGTACAGTAAAATGTACACTGATAGTCACACACACACTAGGTGTGGTGAAATTACCCTCTGCATTCGACCCATCCCCTTATTCCACCCACTGGGAGGTGAGGGGAGCAGCTCGGGAATCGTTTTGGTGATTTAACCCCCAATTCCAACCCTTGATGCTGAGTGCCAAGCAGGGAGGTAATGGGTCCCATTTTTATAGTCTTTGGTATGACTCGGCCGGGGTTTGAACTCAAGACCTACCGATCTCAGGGCGGACACTCTAACCACAAGGCCACTGAGCAGGTACCAAAACGGACTGATGTTCCACATCGAGTAGTTTCAGCTCCAGTGAGAAGGTATCGCTCAAGATGAACAGAATACAAGAGACAGACATCAGACACCCCTTACATGGCCATGTAGTACCCCCACGCAGGCTCCGATCCAGAGCCAGTTTTGTGCAGACAGTCCTGCACCTCCAGGCAACCAAACATGTAGCAAGGACCAACATCTGGGAAGATGAAGGACACACAAGCTCTTAAATGGCTGGGCAGAGGAATCACACCAACGGAAAGCCTCGATCGTGGCCACGACTTTGACTGGAAAATATGGAAGTTTCTTAAAATATGCGTGCGGAACAAGGCTAATGCAAAGCACTGATGAAAGCCTGGAACTACACAGCAAACGACACACTAGACGCCAATGCCCCACTTTCTGCAATGTGCCAATGCCCCCCGGTGTCAGAACCTACCCCATCAGCTGCGGCCTGTGCTCGATACTGGCAGAACGACGTCTGAGATTGCTACGGACTCGAAAAGAAGAAGCTCCAACAACAAATTAGATGTTTCGCTTCTGTCGCCATTGTTCATTATTACTACACAGGAAGCTAAATAGCTGGTCAACAACAGCTGTGGTTACTTGGTCTCAAAATATAAAAGCGCTATTCAACTAGTGGCCTGGAATGACACCAGACTGGCCCACATTTTTATAGCAGAGTCCTAAAAAACACTTGAGTATAGGCTAGCTTGTCAGCAGTAGGTCCTTAAAACCAGCAGAGTGCCCTTGTTATATAGACATTGCTGTTTTCCTCCCCGGATTTAGTAACACAGACAAAATGAATAGACAAATGTCAAATGTTTATTTTCAGGAATATGCAAAATAGTAAAGGAAGAAGTATGACCTCCCAGTCCTCAGCTTTCTGAAAATGTGGCCTCAAAAACAATTTAGTTGAATATCTCTGGCATAAATAGATCAAAACCCTGTCAGCAAGGCAGGCATAGTGTATGCTACATCGTTAAGTTGCCTTCGGTAGGGAAGCCCACACTTCACAGCTACTTCAACTGGCTGCTCACCATGTGAAAGAACAGTGTCTCTACTCTGAGCTACTCTTGGATACCCGAGCTCCTCACCCAGTCCAGTCTGATATAAGTGGAAACGTCTATTATGTCAGCTCTTTCGCTCACTACCCAAAGCTCGTTCCCGTAGGCGAAGGTACAAACGTAAGGGAAATCGAGAGCTTTGCCTTCTGGCTTTGCGGCGACAAAACCCAGGACATAAAGATGCCTGTCCTTGACTGCCTTGTATATGGCACATTACAGGGAACCCTCAGCAGGTGGTAGGGTCTATATGAGGTGATTTCAATGTAGATTTTTTGGGCTGTGCCTGACCGGGCTCCATCAAATACCAGATGCTTGGCTCCAGGTTGAGATGCGGGCTCTACTTCCGTGTCTGGCCTCCCACCAAGGACCTGTTCGCCTTGGGACATCCTCCCATGGGCCTAGGATTACTTGGGCGCTCCAGCCATGGAGAAGATGAGAGAAGCCATCTTTAGAAAAACGTTTTGTGTTCCCCCTGTTTCCCTTTTATGCTCACAAAGACGTCATAATTCTCTATTAACTTTGCAACATAATTATTGCATCAAGCACTACTTGTAGATACTGTAACATATTCTAAGACAAACTGAATGGTCCAGTTGTGATCGATTGAAAGTCCTGAGAATACCCGGATGAATGAGATTTAGGCCCCTTCTACACTAAGCCTTCTACACTAAGGTTATCCAGGGTAAATCCCACCTAACCTTATCCTTGTCCACACACACACAATGTTCGTTTAAGCCCCCCTGCTCCCCTCCGTGCACCGGCGCAATGCGACCGAGTACGCATGCGCGGAAAATGCGCACGTTATAGTCACATCCAGTGTTGCTTTGTGTGCAAGTTCTTAAATTTAACTTATCTGAACAATATCCAGTGTTGTGGTATTTCAATTAACTGGAATCCAAAAGCATTCAATGTTTTCCGTAGTCTTCCCTCGTCGGCCAGGTAATACAAAGCACACGCCACCTTTTTTATCACATCCACGGGAGCCCGCATTCTTGTTGACTCACCTTTGACAAATGGACAAAGTTATTCAGTACGGTAAGTAGAATTACAGCTGACGTGGACATTGGAACTTTCTCTTGCCGTCTGAGAAGTGTTGTATCCCAAATAGCTGCAATCACTTTCTCTTAAGGTATTCATGTGTGATTTCCACAAGCATGTGTACAGACGGAAGGAGAAACACGGGCATGTCTGGAGGACTCTCCTCCATATTTTTAGTGGTTACCTCCGGGTTACGAAACCGTTTAATTATGAACCTTTTTTTCTGACGTCACTTCCTGTGTGGGGCACGGTATTTCTGGTGTCACTTCCTCTCCGAACTCAGTTTGTAAACGATCAATGAGTCCATACAAAGCTAAGAGCCGGAGATTCAAGAAATACACGGCGCACTTACCCGTGTAAAAAAATATCCAAGGAGGGGAACCTTAAACGATGATTTAGTGTGACTGAAACGAAGCTTAGGCTAAATAATTATGTGTTTAATGAGTTATCCGGCTGAGTGTGGACATAGCCTTATAGACAACCTTTGGATACCATACCATAAATACCTTAAAGGGCCTGAGAAGGTTGTGTGGAACAGATCAGTTATGCTTTGCACTTTTGCAAATGCAAAACATGCAAACAAAGTGACGTTAGCTGTACGGTGACAAGTTGTGTTGTTAAACAGCTTAAATAGTTGGGAATTTGTGGCAGCCTTGCCGTATCAAATCCAAAACTTGAAATGAAATGTGTTGGCAAACAGACTGACAGCTACAGAAGCACTTTGAAAAAGCTGCAAATTGACTTCAGTTATTATCAATTAGACGCACACACGCACAAAGTGACTCACTGGAAGCGGCATGCTGAGAGAGAACAACAGTGTGACAAGTAAAAATCTATTTAGCGCTTAGCCAACGGACCGTTTGTTTAGAGGAAATTGCAATGTGTCGTGGCGGAACAATTTGACATTAAACTCAATGAGACTTTTACTTCATTAATCCCTCCATCTCTAAACATCCCAATCACACCTCATACAATCCTGCTAGAAACTCTTATGCTCTGTCTTAAAGAGGAACTGCACTTTTTTATGGAATGTTGCCTATTGTTCACAACCATTATGAGAGACTAAAACACATGCCTTTTTGAAGGGGATTTTTAAAGATGATAAAAACAACTTCAAAACCCTCCATCAACGTTTTGTATAAACACTGCAAATATACAGTCGTGGTCAAAAGTTTACATACACTTGTAAAGAACATAATGTCATGGCTGTCTTGAGTTTCCAATAATTTCTACAACTCTTATTTTTTTGTGATAGAGTGATTGGAGCACATACTTGTTGGTCACAAAAAACATTCATGAAGTTTGGTTCTTTTATGAATGTATTATGGGTCTACTGAACATGTGAGCAAATCTGCTGGGTCAAAAGTATACATACAGCAATGTTAATATTTGTTTTACATGTCCCTTGGCAAGTTTCACTGCAATAAGGCGCTTTTGGTAGCCATCCACAAGCTTGAATTTTATACCACTCCTCTTGACAAAATTGGTGCAGTTCAGCTAAATCTGTTGGTTTTCTGACATGGACTTGTTTCTTCAGCATTGTCCACACGTTTCAGTCAGGGCTTTGGGAAGGCCATTCTAAAATCTTAATTCTAGCCTGATTTAGCCATTCCTTTACCACTTTTGACGTGTGTTTGGGGTCATTGTCCTGTTGGAACACCCAACTGCGCCCAAGACCCAACCTCCGGGCTGATGATTTTAGGTTGTCTTGAGGAATTTGGAGGTAATCCTCCTTTTTCGTTGTCCCATTTACTCTCTGTAAAGCACCAGTTCCATTGGCAGCAAAACAGGCCCAGAGCATAATACTACCACCACCATGCTTGACGGTAGGTTTGGTGTTCCTGGGATTAAAGGCCTCACCTTTTCTCCTCCAAACATTTTGCTGGGTATTGTGGCCAAACAGCTCAATTTTTGTTTCATCTGACCACAGAACTTTCCTCCAGAAGGTCTTATCTTTGTCTATGTGATGTCAGAAATTATCGGAAACTCGAGACAACCAAGTATATGTAAACTTTTGACCACAACTGTATATATAATGTATTAACAGACACGTTCATAACAGTATGTAATATGTACAATATTTACCATATTGTGATCAGTTTAATCATTGCCGGTACTAATTAATCTGCGTATTTATTTCCGTTTCCACACTTCTGGCAACAACACCTTTCGGACACAAAACGATTGTGTGTGTTATAATCATGGCAGATTCGGTAAAAAACAAGAAAAAAGACTATTTTTGGACAAATGAGGATTCACAACCTTATTTTTTTTTTTTATCTGAATTTATGGTGGATGAACTATTGCTTCTAGAAGCCAGCACAAAGGAAAAGTGAGACGTTTGAGCAGACGGAAGCCGAGAGAGTGAAGGGACGGCGTGGCGCAGTGGAAGAATGGCCGTGCGCGACCCGAGGGTCCCTGGTTCAATCCCCACCTAGTACCAACCTCGTCATGTCCGTTGTGTCCTGAGCAAGACACTTCACCCTTGCTCCTGATGGGTGCTGGTTAGAGCCTTGCATGGCAGCTCCCTCCATCAGTGTGTGAATGTGTGTGTGAATGGGTAAATGTGGAAGTAGTGTCAAAGCGCTTTGAGTACCTTGAAGGTAGAAAAGCGCTATACAAGTACAACCCATTTATTTATTTATTTATGTAAAAGTAAATCGAATGCTGCAAAATGTGGAACTTGAAGCCAAGCTATTTCGACATAAATGGAGTGCTTACCTATAATTATCGGTAACCGGAAAAAAATGTCGCTGTCCAGCTGGACCAAGTTTACAACTGTCCATTGAGTGAGTAATTTTAATATCGATCATGATACACGCAACAAGTCATGCGTGTAATTAAAACTGCAGTACATACGCTGTCGAGCTAGCTGTGTACAAACAAAACATGAAATGTGGGCTAATACTTTATAGATACTGTAATATGAATGGTCATGTTTGTTAGTCAGTACAGCTTTGAGTCTTATTGCATTATATCGTGCATTACAAACTCAAACGCGTTTCGTGTCGTCGTAGAAGCTAGCTTATCTCTTGCCGCAGTTAGCTTTCCCGGCTAGTACCGTAGCACGCCGATGTGTTAGTACGCTAGAAAAAGAGTTCCTCGGTGTTTGCTCTCATAATAACAATACAGTTTGGTTACTATACAGGTTGAAGAATTGTTGATCGTTTTGAATGCATTTTTAACAGTGATTTAGTGGTAGAATTGATTGCCCCCATTAGCTGCATTGCTAGCTACCAAGAACAAGCTGATTTGTATATGTTAGGAAGCAAAAAAAAACAAACATTTTGTCATCTTGTCTCTCATAATAATTACCGTATTTTTTGGACTATAAGTCACAGTTTTTTTCATAGTTTGACCGGCCTCCAGTGCGAGTTATATATGTTTTTTTCCTTCTTTGTTATGCGTTTTCGGCACGTGCGACTTATACTCCGGTGCGACTTATACTCCGAAAAATACGGTATGTGTGTAGTTCCCCGTTAAATGGAATACTTCCGTCAGACTTTGATAGCTATACTGTGTACACTCTGTACTTTTTGGGAATTTTGACAGTGATTGTCATTACCGAGACTTTAAAGGCTGCGTGTGTCCCAATTGGCACACTTCTGTACTAACTAAGTGTTCCTAATCCAAACTACACATTTTCTCCTTTGAAGGAATCCCCTTGTAATGCACTTTACAAACCTTCTCTGCCACGCCTTCATGCACTCCAGGAAGGATTCTTTTAGGATCCTCCTCCATCACACCCATCTTGGTGTGGTCTGTGTCTTAAAAAGAGTTCCCTTGTTAACTCTAAAGCCAGGTCGTAAGAGCAAGACGATGGCTCCAGCCAGGAACTGTCGGATGCTTAGGGCATTGTGAGCAGTCACATTATCATGGTAATGCTACAACTTGTGTCTCTTTTCGCACACTAAACAATGTGAACACTGCAGGATGTCTTTGAAGACATACTGGTTGATTGTCAGGCCCTCTGGCAAGAATTCACAAATTAGACGATGCCCCTTAGGCCCCGTTTACACTAAGCCGGATAAGGTTATCCAGGGTAAATCCCAGCTAACTTTATCCTTGTCCAGACACACACAATGGTCGTTTAAGACCCCCTCTCCACATCCGTCAGCCGACGCAACGCGACCTAGTACGCATGCGCGGAAAATGCGCACGTCATAGTCACCTCCAGTGTTGCTTTGTGTGCAAGTTCTTAAATTTAACTTATCTGAACAATATCCAGTGTTGTGGTATTTCAATTAACTGGAATCCAGTGTGCTGTGGGGCCCTATTGTAGTGAATCACACCTGAGCCATCATAAATTAATCAAATCTTTAATGGACATGTGAAAGTAAACAATGTGATAAAGAACATGTTAGGGATCTAGTTATCTGGTCAAGACACTCCTCACTCTTTTGCCTTCACCTTCATTGTTCATTTGTTTTTGGTGACTTGATATACTCTGGACCTATAGGTTGAGTCCGCGACATACGGTACATGGCGGACGATAACTGATACCGTCTGCTTTGCCAGTCCAAAAGCATTCGCCGTTTTCCGTAGTCTTCCCTCGCCGGTCAGGTAATACAAAGCACACGCTACCTTTTTTATCACATCCACGGTAGCCCGCATTCTCGTTGACTCTCCTTCGACAAATGGACGAAGTTATTTGGTAAGTAGAATCACAGCTGACCTGGACATTCAAAAGTTCTCTTGCTGTCTGAGAAGTGTTGTATCCCAAATAGCTGCAATCGCTTTCTCTTAAGGTATTCATGTGTGATTTCCAGAAGTGTCTATACATGTAGAAGTAGGAAAAACACGGGCATGTCTGGATGACTCGCCTCCATATTTCCAGTGGTTAGCTCCGAGTTACGAAACCGCTTTATTATGAAGCTGGTTGTGGCGCGTTCTTTCTGACGTCACTTCCTGTGTGGGGCGCGGTCTTTCTGGTGTCACTTCCTCTCCGAACTCAGTTTGTAAACGATCAATGAGTCCATACAAAGCTAAGAGCCGGAGATTCAAAAAATACACGGCGCACTTACCCGTGCAAAAATTTGTCCAAGGAGGATAACCTTAAACGCTGGTTTAGTGTGGCTGAAACGGGGCTTAGGCTAAATAATTATTCGTTTAAGGGGTTATCCGGCTTAGTGTAGACATAGCCTTAGATTGAAGATTGTGATCAACATCAACAGTCTTGGAACACTTGCTGTTCTGCATACAGTGTTAATGCTATTGAAACTTAATTTTCCTTAGAGGCACACGCCCAAGATGCACTATATTGCCAAAAGTATTGGGCCATCCATCCAAATGATGACAATAAGGTGTCCTAATCACTTGGCACAGGTGTATAAGATCAAGCACTTAGGCATGGAGACTGTTTCTACAAACATTTGTGAAAGATTGGGCTGCTCTCAGGAGCTCAGTGATTTCCAGTGTGAAACTGTCATAGGATGCCACCTGTGCAACAAATCCAGTCGTGAAATTTCCTCGCTTCGAAATATTCCATAGAAAATGTAAGAGTTTGGGAACAACAGCAACTCAGCCACCAAGTGGTAGGTCACGTAAACTGACAGAGAGGGGCCAGCGGATGCTGAAGCGCGTAGTGCAAAGACTTGCTGCACAGTCAGTTGCTACAGAGCTCCAAACTTCATGTGACCTTCCAATTAGCCCATGTACAGGACGCAGAGAGATTCATGGAATGGGTTTCCATGGCCGAGCAGCCACATCTAAGCCATACATCACCAAGTCCAATGCAAAGTGTGGGATGCAGTGGTGTAAAGCACGTCGCCACTGGACTCTAGAGCAGTGGAGACTCGCTCTCTGGAGTGATGAATCACGCTTTTCCATCTGGCAATCTGTTGGACCAGTCGGGGTTTGGAGGTTGCCAGGAGAACGCTACATTTCGGACTGCATTGTGCCAAGTGTGAAATTTAGTGGAGAAGGAATTATGGTGTGGGGTTGTCTTTCAGGAGTTGGGCTTTGCCCCTTAGTTCCAGTAAAAGGAACTTTGAATGCTCCAGGATACCAAAACATTTTGGACAATTCCATGCTCCCAACCTTGTGGGAACAGTTTGGAGCGGGCCCCTTCTTCTTCCAACATGACTGTGCACCAGTGCACAAAGCAAGGTCCATAAAGACATGGATGACAGAGTCTGGTGTGGATGAACTTGACTGGCCTGTGCAGAGTCCTGACCTGAACCCAATATAACACCTTTGGGATGAATTAGAACGGAGACTGAGAGCCAGGCCTTCTCGACCAACATCAGTGTGTGCGCTTTTGGAAGAATGGTGGAAAATTCCTATAAACACACTCCGCAACCTTGTGGACAGCCTTCCCAGAAGAGTTGAAGCTGTAATTGCTGCATAAGGTGGACCCACATCATATTGAACCCTATGGGTTAGGAATGGGATGGCACTTCAAGTTCATATGTGAGTCAAGGCAGGTGGCCAAATACTTTTGGCAATATAGTGTATCAAGTATGAAAAAAGGCAGTTTATTGTCAGTACCTGGATGTTCCACTCAAAACAGTGTAAATGGTAAGTGTGCAGTGACGGACACTTACCTTGCTCAAGTCGCCATCTTGGCTCTAAGTACTCTACCCAACTCATTGACGGAGGTACTCAATTTATGACCACTCACCATTGTACAATTACCATTTGGAGTTTTTCGAGTCCAACACCCGTGTGCTAGTAGTGCACTGGATTTTGACGTAAACTTTGTGTCAGTATAGAAGTGTGCCAATTGAGAACCATCCATAATTTTACCTATGTTCACTCCACAAGGTATGATGCCCAATTCTGAGTGTTTGTCTAATTTGATCTGTTTATGTGATCTGTGTAAAAATGTGATGTCTAATGTGAACGAAATGGGTCCGTGAACACAACACAACGGCATCACACGCTCTGCAGTGTGTTTACGGAAGTAAACATGGCTCTGATGCGCGTAGGTCTCAGTTCTGGTGCATTTTTAGCAATTTCACGGCTTTGGTGCAACCGGAGTGATCATTTTCTTAACTCAATTATTTAGTTTAGGAGATTCATTTTTGACACAAGGCGTGTGTGGTACATTCACGAGTTCTAAAAATGTTTTAATGTTTTTTGTTGATTCGTCTACTATTTGTTTTTGCAACCATCTATTTTAGCAAAGAATTGTGACGTTTTTCGCTTTTTGATGACGTATGGGTCATTTTTAGACTTGTTCGTTTAGACCAGTGTTTTTCAACCACTGTGTCGCGGCACACTAGTGTGCCGTGAGGTACAGTCTGGTGTGCCATGGGAGATGATCTAATTTCACCTATTTGGGTTAAAAATATTTTTTGAAAACCAGTAATTGTAGTCTGCAAATGATGTGTCGTTGTTGAGTGTCGGTGCTGTCTAGAGCTCGGCAGAGTAACCGTGTAATACTCTTCCATATCAGTAGGTGACAGCCGGTAGCTAATTGCTTTGTATATGTCGGAAACAGCAGGAGGCAGTGTGCAGGTAAAAAAGGTGTCTTATGCTTAAACCAAAAATAAACAAAAGGTGAGTGCCCCTAAGAAAAGTCATTGAAGCTTACGGAAGGCTATGCAGAACGAAACTAAAACTGAACGAGCTACAAAGTAAACAAAAACAGAATGCTGGACGGCAGCAAAGACTTACTGTGGAGCAAAGATGGCGTCCACAATGTACATTCGAACATGACATGACAATCAACAATGTCCCCACAAAGAAGGATGAAAACAACTGAAATATTCTTGATTGCTAAAACAAAGTAGATGCAGGAAATATCGCTCAAAGGAAGACATGAAACTGCTACGGGAAAATACCCAAAAAAGAGAAAAGGCCACCAAAATAGGAGCGCAAGACAAGAACTAAAAGACTACACACAGGAAAACACCAAAAAACTCAAAATAAGTCAGGGCGTGATGTGACAGGTGGTGACAGTACACCTACTTTGAGACAAGAGCTATATTGATGCATGCTTGGTTATCGTTTAAAGTCATATCCAACAATTGCAACATCGACTCTTTACTGTTAACCGAGTTTATGATTTCTGCTGGTGGCGTGCCTCTGGATGTTTTCAATGCAAAAAATGTGCCTTGCCTCAAAAAAGGTTGAAAAACACTGGTTTAGACTAATGTATGACCACATACAAAATAGGCCTTGGTCAGGGACGACGTGGCGGCGTTGGGAGAGTGGCCGTGACAGCAACCTGAGGGTTCCTGCTTCAATCCCCACCTTCTACCAACCTCCTCGTCACTTCCGTTGTGTCCTTGAGCAAGACACTTCACCCTTGCTCCTGATGGGTCGTGGTTAGCGCCTTGCATGGCGGCTCCCGCCTTCAGTGGGTGAATGTGGAAAAAGTGTCAAAGGCTTTGAGTACCTTGAAGGTAGAAAAGCGCTATACAAGTATAACCCATTTACCATTTAGGCCTTGGTCAGATTTGAAAAAAAATGGTACTATTCAAACTCACATGAAAAAAATCTATTACATGTTATTATCGTATAAGGGTAAAACATCGGAATTGACCTACAGTGTGAACAAAGTCTGGGTTTGGAGGTTGCCAGGAGAAAGGTACATTTCGGACTGCATTGTGCCAAGTGTGAATTTTGGTGGAGGAGGAATTATGGTATGGGGTTGTCTTTCAGTGTGAACAAATATCATGTTTGATACTAAAAATGCTCTCAATTTTCTTACCTACTTTGTTTACGCTGAACCTTTTTGTGTCTAATTCTTCTTCCTCTATCACTTGCCGGGTAAATCACATGTAAGATGTGATAATGGTATTGGAGGCCAATATTCTACACTAAAATCTTTCTACTTTTCTTCTTTAAAAGCTCACAATCCGGATATTAGAGTAAAAGGTACTGTACTCTTTTTTCCCCCCTCTGCCACTGTTCATAATGTCGCTTTTCTCTTACCCATTCTTGTTTGTTCCCCCATCACACGGCCAAAACACAGTTATCTACCGATTAGCTAAATCAGGGGTGTCCAAACTTTTTCCCGTAAGGGTTGCAAACTCAAGAATCAAAGTTTTTTGGGCTTATTTAATTGAATAAAAAAGACTAAAATCCATGCAGTATACTAGGAAGTTCTGTAAATCTAAAGAAAAACAGCTGACATGTCAGATTAGTGTTATGAGCATCAGTATTCCAATTTTTTTCTCCTGACATTACACTTGTTGCTCCATTTTAACATGTATGTTGCGTTGTTATGTATTATTAATATTATTACATTAAACATGTAATATAAATTGTTATTTTTGGTCATTTTTATTTTTTATTTTAATGACCTGAGTGCTGCACTTTGGACACCCCAAGCTAAATGAATGCATTATAATGCAACATTCCTTCACTAAATCCTCCTTATTAAGATTATAATTGGCCATGTTTTAAAGAATGTGTTTGACAGGGTACTTCCATGCTAATAATTATAGTATTTCTTGCAGCTCATATTTTTTATCTAAATTGGAATGGATGAAATACTTTACTCAAACAAAATTGAATATTTACATTTTACAATAGGAGGGATTTATTGTTAGGCTTATATTTTATACTGATTATTACTGTTATTACATATTTATCCCATCTATTGTATTTTTTCTTTCGTTTTAATAGTCCTGATCATTCTTTTCTCCCTTTTATTGCTCATAATATAAAATATAACTCTTATGTATTAATTTATTTTTTTATTAGTTTGAGCGTTCAAGGATTTTGATATTATTATCAGTCAAAATATGGCCTTCTCTTAAACAAAACACAAATTAATTGATAGTCTTCATTTTTTTTACAATTCATTTTCGTCTCAGTTAAAGTAACCATGAAAATGATGGACTGTTCATGTCTTCCAAGGCCGTGAACTTACAAAACCAGCAGGGGATCATACAGTTATGTTCCCAACTGTATATCATAATTCAAAATGTATTCTCTGTAACCTGCGGCAGCCATGAAAAATAATTTGCTCTTTATTGCACAAACAAAACTAATAACTTTCTGCAGTGGATGAAGTATTGGCCCTGCTCTTGTGTACGTTTTTGCTCCAAGCTGTTTTCCCTTCTGTCCCTCTTATGTCGTTATGCTCCGGTCTTCGCCCACACGAGTGGGAATGGCTTTAATCACACTAAATTTGCTGCTAACGATGTCAGTCAGAACATTTGACGGAACATTTATAGAATTGTGTTTTTGAGATGTTCTCTTTGCATAACGTTGCCTCTTTAAGCAGTGACATGATTGAATCATGTTAGTTCATTTTAAGCTTATCAAGCATGTCTTGGAAATAGCGCTTGTACACTGAGTCGCATCAGGTAATGAGGAATACAATGAAGACTATATTGTTATTTATACTAGCACTTTTTGTTTACTTAACATATTTTTCAGACTATAAGGTGCACTTAAAATCCTTTCATTTTCTCAAAACTCGACAGTGCGCCTAATGTACGGATTAATTGTGGTTGTGCTTACCGACCTCGAAGCTATTTTATTTGGTACACGGAGTAATGATAAGTGTGACCAGTAGATGGCAGTCACACATAAGAGATATGTGCAGACTGCAATATGACTCAAGTAAACAAGACCAGCATTTGATATGTTCCATTGAAAGTATAGAACATTACACACGGCGCTCCAAAATCTGTCAGAATGTTTTATTAGGACTTTGGTAAGCTATGAAGCCGCACCGCTTGATGGATTGTACTGTGCTTCAACATACGAGTATTATTATGGTGTGTGTAGAAGGTAAGACATATTATCTGGTGTTTTGTTTCGCAATATAATGCAAAAGTAACTTTTCTTTCTTTCTGGTACCTGCTGATCTGTATTTGGGATCTGCATAAGTCCTGAAAATTTGCGCGCGTCCGCCTTTGTAGTCTGTAGTCGATAAGCTTCCTCTTTTTCTCGTCTTGTTATGGGACATTCATCCTCCACTGTTGCCATTTCTAATATAAAGTAGTGTAAAGTTCTTACTTATATCTCGCTATGGAAGCACTAAAAACATACCGGTGTAGTAGGTTTACGTAATTCACCCAAGGAACTTTAGTTATTAGAGTTTGGACGGTTTTTCACGGGACACATTTCCGGCGTTGTTGTTGCACTTACCATTTCTAATATAAAGTAGTGTAAAGTTCTTACTTATATCTGTCAGTAAACTCGCCATGAAAGCGCTAAAACATACCGGTGTAGTGAGTTTACATTATTCACCCAAGGAACTTTAGTTATTAGAGTTTGGACGATTTTTCACGGGACACATTTCCGGCGTTGTTGTTGTTTCCGGTTGTGGAGATGCTGCTCCGTTATTGATCGAAGTAAAGTCTGAATGTCATTAAAACAGTTAGCTCCATCTTTTGACACTTCTTCCACTCCCGTCCTTGCACGCTACACCGCTACAACAAAGATTCGCTGCCGAAGGTGAGCCACGTAAATAAGACTGCCCACAAAACGGCGCATCCTGAAGCGACTGTCAGAAAGCGGCTTGAAGATGATCTGTAAAACATAATCTATGCAACATTTTGACCAAAGAACCATCATTACATGTTATGTAGACCACAAGGAAGTGTTTTACATTTAGAAAAAAATCATAATATGACGCCTTTAATGCACCTTATAATCCGGTGCACCTTTGGTATGAAAACAGACCCGAATAGACCATTCATCGGCATTGCGCCTTATAATCCGGTGCGCCATATGGTCCAGAAAATACGGTAAGTTTATTGCTTAAATTTATGTTAAACAACTTGAAAGAGTAACAATATTTAATCTTCTACTCTCATTTTATTTATTTGTGATTTTTCTTTGTTTAAGCAACATATAAATGATCAATTTAGCCATTTAAAAAGGCCAGAACACACTACATAGGACAGCGTGGTTGCATTACCGAGCTCGTTAGAGACTTCGCCCTTCCAAAGGTAATAAAGTTTTAAAAGGGACCTATGATGAATTTAATGTATTTTCTGATTTATTATGTTTTTACAATGTTGTATACTCGTGTTAAACAATGCGGACGCCTCAATTAATAAGGTTCATCGTGCATTTTGGCGTGATCTTGCAGGCAGTGGATGTACTTATTTGGACATTATGTAAAGCTCTCAGCCAGTGAGGGAAGAGCTCCTCCCCCTTTGCTTCAGGCATGGAGGAAAACACAAAAAAACATTTGTATTTAATCTTGGCATGCACATAATGACAGCGACGTGCAGGACATCAATGCTGCTAAAAGCCACTTATATGTTATGCACTCTCTAAATCGATCAGAGAATGTGCAGATGCACCTCATGTTATGTCTAAGTCATGTTTATGAAGTTTATTTACAACCGTGTCTGGAAAAAAATAGCTGTGACGACTTCAAGATATACATTCAAACAGTGTACATTTTCAAAAGATCAATTATTATACTTTTGAAGAGGGTGGTTTCATTTGCAATCTGGGAACGTCTCCAGAACAAACTCAAAAACTGAATTGTGCAAAATGTACACCAAAGCACAACCAATACATCATCTAAACCACAAAGAAGTGTTTTGAATGTGCAATAAAATCATCATGGCTGCACTTTAAAGTATTATTCTGTACCGCACACTGAACAAGCAGCTTTATTTATTCTCATCCATTTAATGAGATATACAGTCGTGGTCAAAAGTCTACATACACTTGTAAAGAACATAATGTCATGGCTGTCTTGAGTTTCCAATAATTTCTACAACTCTTATTTTTTTGTGATAGAGTGATTGGAGCACATACTTGTTGGTCACAAAAAGCATTCATGAAATGTGGTTCTTTTATGAATTTATTATGGGTCTACTGAAAATGTGAGCAAGTGTGCTGGGTCAAAAGTATACATACAGCAACGTTAATATTTGCTTACATGTCCCTTGGCAAGTTTCACTGCAATAAGGCGCTTTTGGTAGCCATCCACAAGCTTCTGCTTGAATTTTGGACCAACAAGTATGTGCTCCAATCACTCTATCACAAAAAAATAAGAGTTGTAGAAATGATTGGAAACTCATGACATTATGTTCTTTACAAGTGTATGTAAACTTTTGACCACGACTGTACATACAGTAACTATCCATATGGTTTATTTTACGTATGTATTGTTCTAACTAGCCTCTCGAGCCCATGCTTAAGGATGTTGAAGTTTTTAAATATTATATTAAAAAATGCAAGTCCATGATCCCAGCTCTTCCTACTTTCTTCTCCTTGTGGCAGCAGATTCCATCTCATCTGTTTATTACCAAGAGTGTATTTACAGTAGCAGGGTTGCTTTTGTTCCATTTATATTCCCTCCCCCCCCTAATTTTCCTACCTCTCTTCCTCCTGCCCTCTCCTTTTCTCAGGATATAAAGGTAATTTATTTCCCAAAAGACTTAATCAGAGGCTCCACTGCTCCAAATTACAAACACTTCACACGCTTTGTTGTTATCATTCATTGTACTTTTCTTTATTTGCGTGTGTGTTTTCCCCTTATTTGTTTTTAATTGTATGGATTCTGAAGAGCACCCGCGCATACACTGTGTTATTCTGCACCTTCTATTTATTATTCCTATCCCTGACACTCAACTACTTCCACATTTCTACACAGATTCCATTCTGACAGCAAAACATTCAGGCTATCTATTTTCCACATTTCAAAAAGTCTTGCTTTTCTGGTCCAAATAGTTCCACTGAAATTAACATATTTTTGTCACACTTTTCAACCCACTGAAACATCGAAATATTATGTGAACAATTTTCCACATCTCGAAAAATCCCCACTTTTCCTCTAATTCCTTGCTTCAGCTCTTCAGCATCACGCAATGTTTGCACAAATTGCCTTTTCCGTGTTGTGGTTTTTTTCTTTACTATTTCATGTTGCACACTTTTGTTTTGTTGTTACCTTTTTTTAACCATACTTGTTGCTGGTTCCATTACCATTGGAGCTTTCTATTTGACTACTTAGACAAGGGGTGTCAAACGTACGGCCCACGGGCCAGAACAGGCCCGCGGGCCAGAACAGGCTGCCCATGAGATGAATTTGCTAACTATAAAAATGAGCCGAAATTGTTTAATAAAAAAAAACTGCTGTTCCAAATGTGTCCACTAGATATCGCAATAGCAATTCTTTGTATCTTTATAGATGATGCTACATACCGTATTTCCTCGAATTAGCGCCCGGGCGGTAATTAATTTTAAACCTCTTCTCACTCCGGCGCTTACCAAAGGCATGTGGTAAATTTAGGCATGCGCTTATAAATTGAATGTGATGTAAGGATATCATCATGACATCGCTTAATGTCTCTATAAAATTTAAAGCACAATGAATCATCCCGGGAGTTCTTTTTGTTTGGGTCTGAAAAGGCAATTAAAATAACATTATTACTAGGGATGTCCGATAATAGCTTTTTGCCGATATTCCGATATTGTCCAACTCTTTAATTACCGATACCGATATCAACCGATACCGATATCAAACGATATATGCAGTCGTGGAATTAACACATTATTATGCCTAATTTGAACAACCAGGTATGGTGAAGATAAGGTACTTTTTAAAACAATTCATAAAATAAGATACATTAAAAACATTTTCTTGAATAAAAAAGAAAGTAAAACAATATAAAAACAGTTACATAGAACCTAGTAATTAATGAAAATTGGTAAAATGAACTGTTAAAGGTTAGTACTATTAGTGGACCAGCAGCACGCACAATCATGTGTGCTTACGGACTGTATCCCTTGCAGACTGTATTGATATATATTGATATATAATGTAGGAACCAGAATATTAATAACAGAAAGAAACAACCCTTTTGTGTGAATGAGTGTGAATGGGGGAGGGAGGTTTTTTGGGTTGGTGCACTAATTGTAAGTGTATTTTGTGTTTTTTATGTTGATTTAATAAAAAATAAAAAAATAAAAAAATAAAAAAACGATACTAATAATAAAAAAACTGATAGCGATGATTTCCGATATTACATTTTAACGCATTTATCGGCCGATAACATCTCTAATTATTACTGCCTGTTAGCAGGTTTTCTTAGCTCATGATTTGTTTCTGAAATGTTACTCTGCATCAAAATGACTCATATTTGACACACGCAGCTATATTAATAAAACATTTTTTCTAAATAAAGCGCTTTGAAAGACGCAACTCCAACAACAAAAAGTCAGCTCTCCACCACTACAAACTAACACAATATTAATAATTAGAATTGCAGTTATATAAAACGTAGTAGGTACGTGACTTACCGGCGGTAATTCTAGGCATGCGCTAATTATTTTGCGAAACGAGTTCGACCCGGCGGTAATTCTAGGCATGCGCTAATTATTTTGCAAAAACGAGTTTGACCCGGCGGTAATTCTAGGCATGCGCTAATTATTTTGCAAAAACGAGTTTGACCCTGCGGTAATACTAGGCATGCGTTAATTCTAGGCATGCGCTAATTATTTTGCGAAACGAGTTCGACCCAGCGGTAATTCTAGGCATGCGCTAATTATTTTGCCAAACTAGTTCGACCCGGCGGTAATTCTAGGCATATGTTAATTATTTTGCAAAACGAGTTTGACCCGGCGGTAATTCTAGGCATGCGCTAATTATTTTGCGAAACGAGTTCGACCCAGCGGTAATTCTAGGCATGCACTAATTATTTTGCAAAAACGAGTTTGACCCGTCGGTAATTCTAGGCATGTGCTAATTATTTTGCAAAAACGAGTTTGACCCGGCGGTAATTCTAGGCATGCGCTAGTTATTTTGAGAAACTAGTTTGACCCGGCGATAATCCTAGGCATGCGCTAATTATTTTGCGAAACGAGTTTGACTCGGTGGTAATTCTAGGCATATGCTAATTATTTTGCGAAACGAGTTTGACCCACCGGTAATTCTAGGCATATGCTAATTATTTTGCGAAACGAGTTTGACCCGGCGGTAATTCTAGGCATAAGCTAATTATTTTGCGAAACGAGTTTGACCCGGCGGTAATTCTAGGCATATGCTAATTATTTTGCGAAATGAGTTTGACCCGGCGGTAATTCTAGGCATGCGCTAATTATTTTGCGAAACGAGTTTGACCCGGCGGTAATTCTAGGCATGCGCTAATTATTTTGCGAAACGAGTTCGACCCAGCGGTAATTCTAGGCATGCGCTAATTATTTTGCGAAACTAGTTCGACCCGGCGGTAATTCTAGGCATGCGCTAATTTTGCGAAACGAGTTTGACCCGGCGGTAATTCTAGGCATGCACTAATTATTTTGCGAAACGAGTTTGACCCGGTGGTAAATCGAGGCATGCGCATACTATATACCCGGCGGCAATTCAAGAAAATACGGTATGTAAAAAAAATAATACACCACATGATGTTAGGGCACCAGTCAATGAAAATGAGCAAACTACATAAATAACAACCTGTAATTTGATTTTGATATTTTTTTTTGAT